>NC_081571.1:68353512-68390164 GCF_022355385.1 Mustela nigripes | reverse complement strand
TTACATCTTTTTTTTTTTTTTAAAGATTTTATTTATTTATTTGACAGAGAGAGAAATCACAAGTAGGTGGAGAGTCAGGCAGAGAGAGAGGAGGAAGCAGGCTCCCCACTGAGCAGAGAGCCGGATGCAGGACTCGATCCCAGGACACTGAGATCATGACCTGAGCCGAAGGCAGCGGCTTAATCCACTGAGCCACCCAGGCGCCCCTGAGGGTTACATCTTAAAGCAGTATTGTTTTTGTCTGTGGAAAGCTGATGAAGGGGTTACAGGCAGTGTTCTTGAGGACAGACTGACCATTGGCTACTGTCACAAAGATCCCAGTTAACTGTACAGAAACTCCTGGTCACAAGAAAGAGGAGGTAGGAGAAAACAGCAAGGTTGTACTAAAATATAACTACACAGAAAAACTCAAAGTCCTAATGGAACTTTGTAAACAGGCCTACTGGAACCAGATAAATAGTAACATACAGATAACTTCATTGATACATTTTACTTTCTCCTTTGTCAAAGATTAGGATCATGTTATGAAAAGGCCAAAAAAAATTTTTTTTACTGATTATTTCAGAGTGAATATCATCCCTTAAGCCAGTTACAAGGATAATGTTTTCAATAATAATTCATGCTTATGTAGCTTTTCAAACTCCACCATTCACCTTCATGGTTGGAATGGATGTACATGGATGCAGAGGTCCAAAGAAAATATGCCTTCTCCACTTAGCCATTACTGTGAATAATAAGTACTAGAATTTAGCAATAAAATGTGCTTCCTACTAAGCCAGGGAAATAATTTCTCAATGTGCCCAGACCAATCCTGTAAAGTATTTTCTATCAGTGCTAGCATTTCCATTGAGTTTTATGCATAAGTGGGTTTTTTTTAGTTTATTTTCCTGAAAGCATTCACAAATGTACTCTGATCTCCCATACAGAACAAACTTTCCTAAGCTCTCTATGACTACACTACACAAAAATTGTGTCACATTTTAGAAGATCAGTAAACACTAAGGAAAAGAGTAATAAATCTTTCAGTTTACGTCTTGCATAACAAATACAAACCAGAAATAATTTTTAGATCTATGGTTAAGAAAATAGCACTGATCTTGATCTATGTCCTTCATTGTTAACGCAAAATATAACCAAACTTAATTCCACTGAATTTTATGAAACATTTATCGCTAACATCCTCCATTCTTTATCAGTTACCAAAAAAGGAGAATATATATAATTTCATATAAAACATCATTTTTTCCTTGGAAAAAAAAATGTTCTTATTTGTCTTCCTAGTCTGAATTCACTTCCAATCATTTCTAACACTTTGCCTCTATATTAACTTCGCACATTTTATTACATTTCAGGGGGAAATAATTAAATGTGATTGAGTAAACCTAGTGTGTTTTTTGAGTTCCTTGGAGAAGAGAAAAAGTCTGAGCTTGGAAGTTGGAAGTTCCATCCACTAACGATCTGTTTCCAGGGAGGTGTCTGAGGCAAGCAGAGACTCTGGGAGAAATGCGCCCTCAGTTTTCTCCTGATGTTCATTTGCAATCATAGCCAATCAATGTTGAGGACATTACTAAGCAATCCAGTGCTGTTTGCTTTTAATTGGTAAACTATCTTCCAAAAATAACATCTTTGGGCTTCACAACACCCTAGTCATAGAGCCATTAAAGAATGAATGTCTTTACTGTGCTGGAGGACCTCTATGAATAATGAATAGGGCTCTATTTTTCCTGGGAAACAAACATGTACCAGCATGTTCGTGGTAATGAACAGCATTGTGAGTGTGCACAGCCTAGGACACTACCTCTGCTCTGACTGCTACCTTAATTTAAGCAGATAACTGCTTTTAAGACCTCACGGAGCGTCCACCGGCCTCATTTTAAACGTTCAACGTGCCGCCTGGTTTGTATGTTGCTTTGCAACGTTAAAATGATGATTTAGTACAAAAATTAAAGAGATGAGAGATCGTGTTACAATCTCCAAGGTGCAGGACTGGCTTACCCAAATTTGAGAGGCAAAGAAAAGAACATTTGAACAGAGTATTGAAGAAACTAGAATTTTATCTTTATTTTAAACTTCATGAAAACATACTGGAACCATGATTCTCCTGAGCACACACAAAAGGTAGTTTTGTGTTGTGCAAAGTGTAACTAAATTTAGATATTTGTGCAAGAGATAGTTCACAAAATAAGTAATGAGAAGTAAGATTTTAAAATGATAATGACCTTGGAATGTGTTTAAAACTATTTGGCTTTTCCTTTCGAAAGATCATGAAAGGGCTTAATGTATTTTGTAAATTACTTCCATAATGATTTCGCTTACAAAGAATATAATTTGCTCGTCTATTTTCATAATGAATGAGAGCTTAATGAATCACACGTACTTCACCATTCAACAGAAATATGGGGCATCACAGCACTGAACTGAAATATTCATTATAAGAAGTCTTTGGACTTGGGCAGGAAGACTTTTAAAGGTGTTTTTTTGTTTTTTTTTCTGTATTTTTGGGTAAAGCATGTTCTTGTTCAAGTTGACTTAAAGGATTAGTTAACCATCATACAAAATTATTGTTCACTGCAATTGCTAGCAATTCAAATGGAAATTTGTGTGTGTGTGTGTGTGTGTGTGTGTGTGTGATGGCTACGAATTTTCACAGGTCACAAACTCAGGTGTAAGGAATGGAACTTCCCTTGGCTTCCTATAATAGAACTCAGTTTCTGTTTTAAGTCTCTCTTCTACTCAGCAGCAGAAAAGTTGATCTTGCCAATTTGAAGTAAATGTAGTCACCTAAGCATTATTTCAGACAGACCTCCCTCCCCAGGGAGGGCTCTTTTTGTCCACGCGGAGATGGTGAGACATTTGGGCATGGGTGACAACAGATCACCTAGTTGTTGGTCAGGGTTATTTTCTAGGACATCATTATCTGAGATAAATAGATCTTTTTTCAGTCCCTGGATGACATAGTCCACAGTATATCCGAGGCAATGTTATCCCTCTTCTCACCTAGAATCCTGCCCGTGGGTGTGAGCTACCAGTACTGATAGCTTTTTTCCTTCAACTTTTCTCTGTCCTTTGTTGCACAAGGGAGCTGGGCTGCCCTCTGGCACCACTCAGCAGTTGCCTCAGTCTACCCCTGCGTCCTTTCTGTGTGCTCCCATTCCATTGTAGTACAAGGGACATCAGAGAGAATACATATTACATTACATATACATATTACATTACATATACATATTACAGTGTCTCCGGATTCAAGAGTGCAAATGCACATCTCCCCCACTCTGGGGATCCTGATCCTATTAAGGCTCAGCCCACACAGAGGACACAGGGAATCTACAATGTCTATTAGCTTTCTGTCTGCCCCCTCTCCCAGTGCTCTTATCAGAACGGGAGGAGAAAATGGCTCTTGCTTCACATATGTTACGTTTATTCTAATTTACTGCTTATGGCCTCTACAACAGGGCTTCTTTCCCCTTTAGAACTTTAGAAGGAAAGTTCTTCTTTCACATACAACAACTCAAGCAGTTGTTGAGTTGTATGTGAATCCCTTTAGTTGAGCTGTGAATCACAGCCTGAGGAGGCCCTTAGTGCCCCCAGAAGGGGAAAGGGAGTGACTATTCTGTAAACCCTAATCAGTCTCAATCATGGCCCCAGTATGATTCTATACGTTCAAGGACTTGAGCTACTTGGAACATCTGGTCAACCGTGTGTGTGTGTGTGTGTGTGTGTGTGTGTGTGTGTGTGTTTGTACACATACATGCATATGGACATGCATGGACAAGCAAGGGAGTGTCTGTATGAGTTTGGAAAATATCCTAAATACGAGAAATGGGTACAGACCCTATGTGTGTCCATGTGTAGGCTTGGCCCCCACCACCCACCCCCAGAATGACATGTCAGGCCTGGTTATCCCAACAACTGGAGAGAAACTTAATTTTGAAAAATATAACCTCAAAACCCAGAGAACACTGAAGTGAAGGGGAGTAGACAGGGGAGAAACTCTGCTTGTTCAAGTTTAGGGCAATCCTGTCTGTGGACTTCCATTGTACGTTGGCCTTGGGTACTGGGAATGTTATGGTAATCTGCCTCAGCTTCAACTCCACAATGTGTTACTACTTCAACTTCTCTAAGTGCACTATTTAATCATAAAAACATTTATTGAATATACATATCACATAGAGTGCTCTATTGAGTTGAGGTCCTTTTGAGTTTATTTATTTATTCTTTTAATAATTGGATAAGAAGTAAGAAGTGACATAGTAGAAGGCCTCAAGAAGAACAAATGAGTTCAGAGATCACGACTAAAATTTTAATCTCAGGCATACTTAAAAATCTAGGTTTGACTATTATTTCCTTAAGGATCACCACTTCAACTCACTAAGTTAGTATATTTTATTCTAATGTAAATGGGTCACGTTATGATTTATGTCTTATGGATTGACAGCTGGCTTCTTTATATAACTTTCCTAACAGCAATCAAAACAGAGGTCTGGCTGTACTCACAATGGTGACTTGGAAAACTTTAATTGAAGGAGCTGTGGCTCAGAATATCCAGAATTTGGGGTTTTGTTTGTTACATTTGATTACTCCAGCTCCTACAAAGTCTCACCTATAATTGGTATTCAATTAGGACTTGAGAAACTAATGAATCTGAGAATGAATAAAAGCATCAGTTTACTGGATTTAGTTGCTCTCTAACACTCACCATCCGATTCATGTACCAAGACTAAGGGAATTTTGAACCTATTAAAAATTTTCTTACATTTTAGATAAAAGTTTAATCTCCCCATAATGGAATTTAGTATTTTTTACTGGCTAAAAATAGCAAAACAAACATGAATCTCTTGACTATTACCTCGCAAAAGAATCTAAAATCATCAGTTTTCAACACTTGAAAGTATGATATTTAATTCTGATTCAAAAGCAGTAATATGATCATAACCTTTCAAGAAAATGAAATTTAAATTAGAATAAGAATAAGAAAATGTATTTTAGATTTTCAGAAGAGTGTTATGGGTCAGGAAGAGAGCCTCAATTTTGCAAATGAATTAATGCGTGCTATTAGAATTCATATTCAAGGAATACGATGAGTTAGCTAGGAAATGGTAAGGATGTGCACATGTCCATAGACTTCCAGGCACACTGTGTCAGAAAAGATGTGGTGATCTTCTTCTCAAACCAATTTAATACCTCACCCCAGCCTTACCAGTAGCATCAAACTAACACAAACATCGTAACTAACCGGGATGTCCTTATCTTTTCACAAGGTAAACCCATCAACAGTTGATTCCTTCCCAAACACCTGTAGTAAGCCTGGCACTATCCTATATGAGGTTTTAGGCATGAATAAAGATGCACTTCTTGCTCACCAAAAGCTATGGTCTAGTTTTCACAGAAAGAGGGAAGAATGGCATATAACATTTATTGAGTCCCTTGCATTTTTCTGCCATTGTATGCATGATTTCATCCAAATAAAAACACTATGAAGTTAACGTATGTCAACACTGGGATTGTTCTTACCATTACAATATCTGGCAAGAATCATAATTCGTATTTTCAATGTCTAGAAAATTTTTATGTTTTATCTATTTTATCTTTTGTCTATTCTATTTTCATGTTTAAAATCATTGTGGATCTAAGGATCTGGACAGTTAGTCTCTGCCACACCAAATGTGTATGTTCATGAACATAAATATAAAAATGTATTCGCCAATGTGTAATATACACAGTGTTTTGATTTCTTGCCCATATTTAGTTTTCATATTAGGTATGTTCTGTAAGCCTGGGAATTCTGCATTTTGAACTAATTGCATAAAAACTAGAAGCTGTACAATTGTATAATCCAATTAACATCTCCATAATAAATATTTGGAAATTATCCAGATCTTCAGTGAATTATGGGAAGTATCAGTAGCAAGGAACATGAATGATTGAATCTTGTTATTATAATGGTCATATGCTGTTATTTTTTTTTTAAGGTTTTATTAACTTGAAAGAGAGAGAGAGAACTAGCATGAGAGAGTGCCCTGAGAGACAAGGGAAGGGGCAGAAGGAAAGGGAGAAGCAGATACCCCACTGAACAGGGAACCCAAATTAGGGCTTGATCCCAGGATTTTGGGATCATGATCTGAGCTGAAGACAGATACTTATCCAACTGAGCCACCCAGGTGCTCTATTTCTATTCTTTTTCTTTTCTTTTCTTTTCAGATTTTATTTATTTGACAGAAGTAGGCAGAGAGGCAGACAGAGAGAGAGAAGGAGGGAAGCAGGCTCCCCGCTGAGCAGAGAGCCCGATGCGGGGCTCGATCCCAGGACCCTGAGATCATGACCTAAGCAGAAGGCAGAGGCTTAACCCACTGAGCCACCCAGGCACCCCTCAGGTGCCCTATTTCTTATTACAGTTGTTTTGGCTACCATTTATTTTTTCTAGTGGTATAGCAACATCACTGAAATGGTGAACTATACGATAGTGGTGATTAATAGTACTTGAAATAAAATGTTCCTTGTTAAACTATTTGAATACTGCTAGACTGTTAAATAAGGGCTGGCAAAAACTTTTCTATTACATGCTAACTCCAAGTGATTTGAAGAGGACTCTGAGGTCACTTCCAGCCTTAGAAAAAAAGTACGTTGCTCAATTAGTAATGTCTGTCATGAGAAAGGGTGAGGGGAATGGTGGAATTATTGCTACATGTTTCCCCTCCTAGACCTAGACCACTGGTTAACTAATCCTATTTAATTCTTTCCTAATGTAAAATCAGCTTATCTATTAAGACAGAGCAAACTGATTAACACATCTCTGTACCAATTGCCAAAATGGAAATTCATTTTCTTATCATAAAGAACAGGAGAGAGAACCTCTGGGATGGGAGATATCAATGATAAAAACTACTTTAATGAAATGTGCTCTACATTTCAAAGTCATGTTCTAAATTCATGATTGAAGATCTAAGAAATAAAGAGCAGCTATAACTCTACATTTTCCGCACATTCTTGTTGTCTTTTTTTATCAGACTTTGCTAAAATTGGGGAGGGGAAAGCTGTTCATATTTTAAGAATCAGCAGTATCATAAAGTATTTCTCCTGACTTAACATCTTTATAATAAAAAATCTACTATAATAAATTCATTGCTGGGTTGTATTTTTATTACTATAATCTCCCCCATGAGTTCTCAGTTAAAAATATTCTGGGGGAGGCAGAGAAATGTCATTTCTGTCAGAACATAATTCTCTACCTACTGAAAAAAAAAGGCATATAGTTTGTTCTGGTTGCCTATTTTTTTAAAACATTGATATATAAGCTTATATATTTATAGCAAATTAAAAAAAAGAAACGGGAGTACATTATACAACCAAGTTATTGTTACTAAAGTAACCTTCATAAATTGTGAAGTGTCTAAGATCTATCTCAAACTTCTATCAGGAAAAAAAAAAAAAAGAGCTCAAATCTCTAAAACAAAGAACATGAAAAAAAAAGTATGATAGTACTGAATTCATGATCTTGGTGTCTATTCATGAAAGATAGTCATGTTTTTCTTTTTTATTATGAAATAAAAATGTATTGATTCAATTCCAGAATCTATTAATTTGTCTTGTGCTACTTTTAAAATTTGGATAAATATATTCTGAGTTTTTAAAAAACCTGCTTTGTGACTATGAAAATTGTGTCTAAACCACCCCAGGCTATCATGAGGCCCCTTTGGAAGGTATCTAACAGCAGCTTCTCACACGTGCATTTAAATCAGACACAGTCATCAGGTGCTTAGACCAAAATAGAGATTAGACCCATTAAATACCAATCTGCCTGTATATTTGCTATGGGCTAGAACAATAGTCCAAGATTTAAAAAGTTATCTCAACACAGTTGGCTTAAGCTTTAAAATGACTTACTCTACTCATCCTAAAGATTCTCAGATCCTATTTCTCTTTGTGCTGTTCCTCTTGTGCTGACATTTCTCCATCTCCACCAACACTGTCTCATTCCAGAATGTCATTGTCTTTTACCATGTATAATACCCCCACACTGATCCAATAGCTCTTAACCCCATATTATTCTCCATAGCACCAAAGAGTCATCATTGGGTCACCTAATGGCTCAGTCAGTTAAGCATCTGCCTTCAGCCCAGGTCATGGTCCCCGGGTCTTGGGATTAAGCCCCGCATCAGGCTCCCTGCTCTACGGGAAACCTACATCTCCCTCTCCCACTCCTCCTGCTTGTGTTCCCTTTCTTGCTGTCTCTCTCTCTGTGTCAAATAAAATATTTAAAAACAAAACAAAACAAAAAAACCGAAGAGTCATCGTTGATGGGAAAAAGCCAACAATTATAAAGTTATTCACTACTTTAAAACAGCAGCACCAAAATCTTGGCTTAGTGCACCTCTTCAGTGCTATTTTCCTTGACTCAAACCTCACACTTCAACTCGACTAGACTTCCAATATTCCCTGAATGCCTGGTACTCTTTTGGGACACTGTGCCTTATTCCACTCTACCTTTCTGCTATCTTCTCCTTGGTGTTTCCACATATTCTCATCACATGTATCTTGTCTTGCTTCCCTGAGTCAGTATTTCACCTCCTCTTTGGCCGAGGTTAGGAAAACCAAAAAACTTGAAAATAGGCTACAAAAGATTTCTGGATGGCCTTTCAATGGAATGTTGGCATTTTCTAACTGGCCCTTTGGAGAGATCTCATTTGCATGGCAATTTCAAGTGTCTCACTGGATTATTTTATTTACTATGTTAGTTGTAGAAAGCTTACAGTAATGTGAATGATTACTGTCCATGAACATACAAATAAACTCTGTTCAGTCAGTAGAGATATGATTAGTTTCTGCTTTGTAGAAAAGACGATTTCAAATGTTTCACTTTATTGTCCTACAAGGTATTAAGCCATTTTGAGTCTGTTGGGAAATTCATTTCAGCATTGTTGTTGTTGTTTAAAATTGTATTTATTTATTTGACAGAGAGAGAGAGATAGAGAGACAGCAAGAGAGGGAACACAAGTAAGGGGAGTAGGAGAGAGAGAGAAGCAGACTCTCCACTGAGCAGGGAGCTTGATGGGTGGGGGGCTCAGTCCCAGGACTCTGGGATCATGACCTGAGCCAAAGGCAGACACTAAACAATAGAGCCACCCAGACATCTCCATTTCAGTGTTGTTGACTACATATATATAAATAAAATGTTTGGATTTTCCTTTGGACAAGTTTTAAAATCTTACTGGTTCACTCATTAATAAATAAACTAAATAAAATACCATATCAGTGTGAGAGTCATGGATTTACATTTTTAAAAAAATTATATTTGGGGGAAGCCTGGGTGGTTCAGTGGCTTAAAGCCCCTGCCTTTAGCTCAGGTCATGGTCTCAGGGTCCTGGGATTAAGCCCCATATCAGTCTCTCTGCTCAGTGGGGAGCCTGCTTCCTCCTCTGTCTCTGCCTGCCTCTCTGATTACTAGTAATCTCTGTCTATAAAATAAATAAAATCTTTAAAAAATTATATTTGAGCAATTTGGGAGGTTTTACAGACATATATAAAGGGTAGTTGGTGTTGTAGAGGATGTGGAGAAAGGGGACCCTTCTTACAATGGGAATGCAAGTTGGTGCAGCCACTTTGGAAAACAGTGTGGAGATTCCTTAAGAAATTAAAAATACAGCTACCCTATGGCCCTGCAATTGCACTACTGGGTATTTACCACAAAGATACAGATGTAGTGAAAAGGGCCACATACACCCCAATGTTCATAACAGCAATGGCTACAGTCACCAAACTGTGGGAAAAACCAAGGTGCCCTTAAATACCCAACTTTTGTATCAACATGGAAGGGACTAGAAGAGATTATGCTGAGTGAAATAAGTCAAGCAGAGAGAGTCAATTATCATATGGTTTCACTTACTTATGGAGTATAAGGAGTAACATGGAGGACATTGGGAGATGGAGACGGGAAGTGAGTTGGGGGAAAACGGAGGGGGAGATGAACCATGAGAGACTGTGGACTCTGAGAGACAAACTGAGGGCTTTGGAGGGGAAGGGGGTGAGGAGTTGGCTAAGCCTGGTGGTGTGTATTATGGAGGGCACATATTGCATGGAGCTCTGGATGTGGTGCATAAACAATGAATTTTGGAACACAGAAAAAAAATTAAATTAAATTAAATTTTAAAAAGAGGTTGTTGTAGGGGGTACCCTATGGGAAATCCTAGGTGGCAATAAAGTTTAAACTTTGCTGACTCTGTTTCATTCTATTTCCCCTTTCTACCAATTATGTGTGGTGTGTGTGTGTGTGTGTGTGTGTGTGTGTGTGTGTGTGTCTAAAGTGGGGCAGGGGAGGAGTTTGTACACTGTGATAATTTATTCCATGTAGGTGGCAACAGTTATTAGAAAATTGATTTTATGGTAGGAATTTTTGATAATCTCTTTCAGATAGATGATAGAAATATATTTCCTAACAGATCAGAAATGACAGGGAAGATGGTGTGAAAGTCTTCTCTGTGTTTATCTTTTGTCTATTTGTGTGTTCAGATCAATTACAGATTTTCCGTTAAGTGATAACAAGAACTCTCAAAGATCTGAGTCAGTGAGTCAATGAATTTTTGTGTTTCTGTGCTTTCTTTTGACCCTTGCCTAAGACTGTAAGACTGAAGCTGTATGTTCTCTAGGTGTTAGTTTGTCTGTGGGCCTCTGTTTGAGAATGGCCTTGCCTTCTCAGTACATGACTATGTTATGTTTCCCTATTCCTGTAGGGGTTTTAATAATAGATTATAATTACAATAGATTGTAATGTCTCTTTAAGTAAAAGCACCCTCTTTTGCTTGGTTGTCTAGGTGTCGCCGTGCTTGGGGAATTGGGTCTGTGCTCTTGATCACCTTTACCTAGGCTGTTTTATCACTCTGTAAGTGGTAGAAAACAGATAGGAATAAAAAACATTCTTGTCCATGGAAATGTAAATGACTTTCTTCAGTAGGGATACAATTGATATATGTCCAGAGGAACAAATGTATTCCAAAGGTTATGTGCTATTTCCCTAATCTTGCATCTGGAAGCATCCATTCCAACATTCTGGAATGTGTCTGCCTTTCTGTATCTACGTCAACATCTACCTCTACGTCGATCCATTCTTCAGATTCTGCTTTACACCAGTTTTAACATCTTACAGGCATGTATTAATTAGTGAACTCAATAAAACTTTTAATGTCTCTTCCTTTTATTTTTCATTAGAGTGATGGTCTAAATGCTAAAAAAGTATACATTGCCAGCTTCCTCTCCACTTTGTTCACACTTACACATTTCAGGATAATTTCTCTATTCTTTCCCACTAACCTGTGTGTGTCTTAAGGGGAAAAACTGTGTATTCACAGGACCTAACAAAAGATCTGCTTTGCAGTAGATAATATGTACTAGAATATATATTATATACATACCAGAGAAAAAGTACAGGGCCTACTAAGGAATTTGGTGAAGAAAAACATGTAAGAGGATGACCATATTTTATGACACCCATTACCTTTCATGGGTAGAAGTATTCATCCATTTTGTTAATCAGGATTCAAGCAAAAATAATCTATTCATCCATTTTGTTAATCAGGATTCAAGCAAAAATAATCGATGGGAATGTTAAACACCTGAAAATATTTCAACCATTGCCTCACCAACATTAAGGAGAGTTTGTAAAGGTGATATCTTTTTTATCATAAAAATTGTAACACTATAGTAACATAATTCTCTAAGTGCAAAACCAAATTTTCTCACTCTTAAACAATGACTTTAATTAATCAATTAATTTTAATGGCATCTATTTTTAAAGTCTGAAAAATAATTACATGAAAATTGAAATTGCAAATTTTCTTCCTACCTTTGTGCCCTACATTTATCCAAATTCATATTTTGATTTTTTACTCTCTAAACTCACTTTATTAACAAATACTTTGCACTGGTTATTTTTAATTTCTCCGAAACATGCAGAGACCTACATTGCTACATTATAAAAAAAAAAAAAAAGATTTTATTTATTTATTTATTTGAGAGAGCGAGAGATCACAAGTAGGCAGAACAGCAGGCAGAGAGTAAGAGAGGGAAAAGCAGACTCCCCACTGAGCAGAGAGCCTGATGTGGGGCTCGATCCCAGGACCCTGAGATTATTACCTGAGCCAAAGTCAGAGGCTTAACCTACTGAGCCACCCAGGTGCCCCACATTTCTACATTTTTGATAGAATTTTATTTTCATATACTTGTTAGTTCTTGAACTTTATTTTTTGTTACAGGTAGAGATTATTTTACCAAAGGGCTTCAAAAATTTAATTTTTTAAGAAGATTTATTTATTTATTTGAGAGAGAGAGTACAAGCAGGGGGAGGGACAGAGGGAGGAGAGAGAGAATTCCCAACTGGACTCCCCAATGAGTACAGAGTCAGAATTGGGGTCTATCCCAAGACCCCGAGATCATGACCTGAGCTGAAATCAATAGTGAACCACTCAACAGAATGACCCGCCCAGGTGCCCCAAGAAATTTTGATTTCTTATTTTCATAGTTTCCTTGTAATGGAGTGACTCCATAGTTCACACTGTGTAGTCAACATACAAATAAACTGTTTCCTGAGAGAAAGCTAAATGAACTAATTTTTTAAATTGAATGTTTTTCACTATTAAAAACCCTTCCCAAATTATGGACTATATGGACTAAACTGGGAAAATATCATATATATGATGCATAATTCTGTGCTATCATATATCCAACTCACACAATTAATGAATGATTATCTAAAATTCCTACAGATGTTGAGGTATTTTATATATTAAACATTTTATTTGAACATAATGTTATTTTCATTTGCAATCA
Source organism: Mustela nigripes (assembly GCF_022355385.1). NCBI lineage: Eukaryota > Metazoa > Chordata > Mammalia > Carnivora > Mustelidae > Mustela > Mustela nigripes. The sequence continues at coordinate 68,377,348 of NC_081571.1, read as the reverse complement.
TTCCTGGATAAGTCCAAGAGCTCTTTCATAGTGTTACATTAGTTTTATGTTACATACCCTATATAGTTGCCCAAAAATGAATGTTTCCTGTGAGTTTGGAGCAGTTAGGGACAAAAATTTCCCTAGTAATGAATTCTTTCAGTTAAGATAAAGAAGATTGAGAAAACTTATCTACATAAAGGCTCATTTATTACTGAGTGTTATAAGTCCATTATGAAATAACATTAAATTCAACTCTTAATGATAAAGTTTTATCTAAGAACATCTAAGCAAATCAATATTTTAAATGGTTAAGCATAATCCAGCTCTGGCAATTTTAAGCATGATAATTGAACTTTCTAAATATTTATAGACACTAAGAAGAAAACCATTCCAGCTGCAGATTTCTTGGTAAAAAAAAAAGTTCATATATCTTAAAAGTATAAAAGGAAGTTAGGCAAGTAATTTGTCATAGCAAAGATTTATAAGTCAACGGGTTTGGCTACCTTTGATAATTTTATCTTATTGGACAGAATATTAACTTTATAATAAGATAGTAATTCATTGTAGCAATGTAGTCCTTGTGCAATGTATTCATTATACAATGAATTCCTTTTCATGGGAATTATAGACAACAGTCAGAATTACAAACATCAGAATTTTGTATACGATTTTATTCATGTATTTGAGAGGGAGTGAGTGAAAGAGAGAGCATGAACAGGGCAGGGAGTGGGAGAAGCAGGCTCCCTGCTGAGTAGGGAGCCAGATGGGGGGCTCAATCCCAGGACCCCAACATCATGACCTGAGGTGAAGGCAGATACTTACCAGACTGAGCTACCCAGCTATCCCAAACTTTTTTTTTTTTTAGGTTTTTGTTGTTGTTGTCATTGTTGTTTGTTTGTTTATATGAGAAAGAGAGAGCAGGAGCAGGGGTAGAGACAGGAGGAGAGAGAGAAGAAGGCTCCCCCAGAGCCTAGAGGCTGATGCAGGGCTTCATCCCAGGACTCTAAGATCATGATGGAGAAGAAGTCAGGCACTTACCTGACTGAGACACCCAGGTGTCCCCAAAATCAGAAAGCTATCACATAATATCATTTTCAAGTAGATTCCAGTTTCCCCTAAATATAAAATAGGCACTGAAAATGAATAGAATTTAATGAGTAAATTAAATAGCAAAATGTCTGTTACATGCACTTATAGCTCCATACTTTTAAAATTCACTGTAGTTTTGTCATCAACTTTTTAAATAACAACAACAACAACAAAAACTTGGTATTTACCCATACCGTTACCAGTTCCAGTCCCCTTTAGTCCTTGTGTAGATCCATATATACATTTGGTATCATTTTCCTTTCTCTGGGCCGCTTTCTCTTCCCTAGCTTCTTCCCTGACAACTCCGGTGGCCTTGGTCTCCTCACAGCCTCTATTCCTGCATTTAGAGCCTCCAGGAACCTCTACTCAGGTTGACCCTCCTTGTACCATAGTCTGGAAGTTCTCCAAAGCCGGTAAGTTGGGGCAGTCACAGGACCAACCTCTTTCCTTGTCTCTCAGAGATGACCCTTCTTTGTTAGCTGATATTAAATGGTTTGGAAATTGTTATTTCATGTATTAGTGAGTCTTTTCTTGTTGTTTCTAGTGAGACGGCACATTTGGTTCCTTGTTATTCCATCTTGGTTGGAAGCAGAAATTCTTGTCAGCAACTTAAAAAAAATTACTTTCACTACTTCTGAATCTCACTTGAAACCTGTACTTAATATCCTACCTCTTGGTAAATACCACGGTAGAGCAAAAATGTGGGGAAATTATTTACTAGATTGTGGTCTAGGAACCCTACTTTGCTTTGTGTCTTAATTGGGTTCTGCTGCAGCAGATCCTGTGATAGGCTCCCGGTGAAGGCGATTTAGTAGAATGTATTCCCAGGAAAACCAGGAGGGGACATTGAAGAAGAAGGAAAGGAGGCCGGTCAAGGACGTGATGTCAAGCAAAGTACACCAACAGTCACTTCGGCTCAATCCTATCAGAGAACCATGGAGAAAACATAGTTCATACTTCAGAACTAAGGGATGGAGAGATAGAATATGTATTCTTCTCACCTGCCCATCCTGGGTTATGGGTTGCCCAGTGGGAGGTATATTCTTCATCTCTTTGGGTGTTCCTTGCTCCCAGGCAAAGTTTGTTCTGACAAAATGAAGGTAGAATAGGCAGCAATGGTTGAGATTAAAAGCAAACTGGTAACTGATGTGTGCAAAAGTCATGAAAGTATCTGAGAGATGTGAGAAGAACAGTAATAGCTTTACCTTCCCAGTATGTGGTTAGTTGTTTTAATGGGCATATGAACAATCCAGGAATTTTATTAAAATGAAGGTTCTAATTCAGTAGGGGCTAGGCCATTCTCCCAGGTGATGCTGATGCTGCCGGTTCCCAACCCCCACTCCATTCCCCTTCCCCTCCCCCACACCACTGTTGTTAGGTCTTACAATAAATGGGAGATGCTTTTCATTTTTCACCTCTCTTTGCCCTCGCTTCAGCCTTTCAGAACACTTTGGCACTATTGAGAGGGTCCCTCACATCAGGTTACCATACTTGATAAACACTGCTGTTCTATCAATACTAAAGAAGAAGCAAAAAGTTAGATTGATGGCTATTAAAGTTTCTTGATGAAGACCCACAGTAAAAAAATATACATCCTGGGGGCACCTGGCTGGTTCAGTCGGTAGAGTATGCGACTCTTGATCTCAGGGTTGTGAGTTCAAGCCCCATGTTAGGTGTAGAGATTACTTTAAAATAATAAAAAAAAAAATTATACATTCTGATCCAGCACATACATATTTTATTTATTTAATGTGAACAAATGTGTCATGAACTATAGTTGTGAATGCAGTTTGTTTCTAATTTATTATTCTCTTCATTCTAAGTTATAAACAAAAATTTTATTTCCTAGTACACTATGAGGTTTCAACCCACAATAAAAAAAAAAAAAAAGGCCCAAATAAATCATGGTGGAAACAGAACTGAGATTATTATAGCTAATATTCTTTTGTTCCATTAATGAAAAATTGTGTTTATTTACTCATGGTCTGCTTGAGACATCTGAGAGCTTTAAGAAGCTAGGAATTTGGAGATCCTCCCAGCCCTTACTGGACAATGTTTGCTCTACATTCGTTTTGAGTGGAAACCGAGTGGTCCCTGTGAGAAGGATGGAGAAGGAGCAGGAGTTTAGCGGGATTGGCGCGGATTTACTGCACTCCGGAAAACAAAGGCTACAGCTAACTGGACTAACATTACTAAAATGGCAAACGAGGAATTACCTCTTGTCACCCACATAGCTGAGGAGGGAGCCCATTTCCTCAGCCTGAGCCCAACAGGCTTATTCAAGTATTTCTTCTAGATACTTGGTCTCTGACAGAAGTTCTGGAAGTTTCTCCATCCTATTGCAGTCCAGGTGACATTTTTGTGGCTTTTGCAACCTGTGAGTGGACCAACTGTGCAGGTGTCCCTCACTTTAATTGGGTTCTGAATTCACATACATATTACCTGCAGGTACATATTAAGTATATATTAAGCACTTTATGATATTTTGGATGTTCAGTGGTTAGCCAGGCAGATATAGTCCTGCTCTCAAAGAGTTTGCCACCTGGAAAGGATGGTACATGAAACATGAGAAGCGTGCTGTTGGGGTCAATACAGTGTTGTAGGAGCATAAAGCAGAAGTATCTAAAACAGAAGTTGACAAACTTCTTCTGTAATGGGCCAGGTAGAAAATATCAAATGCTTTGTAGATCATGGGGTCCCTGTTGCTTTCAACTCTGTGAAACCAGCCACAGGCAGTATATAAACAATGAGTACGTCTGTGTTGAAATAAAAGTATTTTTACAGAAACAGACAGTGGGCTGGATTTAGCCTTCAGATCATTATTTGTGAACCCCTGATCCAGCGAGGCCTAGGGAGGGTCAGAGACTTTTGACAAAGACTGAGTGTTAACCAGAGTCCCAAACATAGGTGCAAGTAATCTGAGCAAAGAAAAAGGAGGCCCAGAAAAATAGGCCCAGAAGCAAATAGAGATCGTGTCGAAAGAACTGAATGGTATTCAATGCGTCTGTAACTTAGATTTTTGAAAAAATTATGACATTTTTTAGAGCAGGTTTAGGCTCACAGAAAAATTAAGAGAGAAGGTACAGAAATTTCCTGTTTATTTCCTGCCCCCACACATGCATAACCTTTCCTATTTTCAACATCCCCTACCAGAGTGGGACATTTGTGACAATCGAAGAACCTACACTAATGCATAATCATCCAAAGTCTATAATTTACACCATGGTTCACTCACGGTGCTGTATATTCTATGGGTTTGGACAAATGTATAAACGACATGTGCCCACCTTTCTGGTATCATACAGAATATTTTCATTGCCCTAAAAATTCTCTGTGCTCCATCCGTTCATCCCCACGAAACTTCACCAATCCCTGGCAACCACTGATCTTTTAACCTCCATAGTTTTGCCTTTTCAAGAATTCCATATAGCTAGACTCATACACTATGAGTATATATACTCATACCTTTCCTGTTGGCTTCATTCACTTAGTGATAGGCGTTTAAGTTTCCTCTATGTCTTTTCATGGCTTGATGAGTCATTCCTTTCTAATGCTGAATTATCTTCTCCATTGTCTGGATGTGCCTCGGTCTATTTGTCCATTCACGCACTGAAGGATGTCTTGACTGTTTCCAAGTTTTGGCAATCATGAGTAAAAATGCTATAATCACCTATGTGTAAGTTTTTGTGCAGGCTTAAGCTATCAACTCCTTTGGGTAAATACTAGGGAGTGGGGTTGCCAGACTGTATAGTAAGAGTATATTTAGTTTTGTAGGATACTTCTAAACTGTCTTCCAAAGCGCCTGTGACATTTTGCATTGCTGCCCGCCATGAGCTCCTTTGCCTCACAGCCTTGACAGCTTTTGGTGTTTTCCATGTTCTGGATTTTGTCCATTCCCTTTTCTTTTTAAAATAATCTCTGTGTCCAGCATGGCGCTCAAGCACATGGACCCCTGAGATCAAGAGTTGAGCCAACCAGGTGCACCTGGATTTATTCACTCACTGTAATAGTTAAGTAGTACATCATTGTTACTCTGATTTGTTTCTTCTTTCCTATACTTATTTGTATATCTTTTTCACTGAGTTATCTGTTAAGATCATTACCCTCTTTTTTTTTTTTTAAAGTTCATTTATTTACATAATCTCTACACCCAGCAGTGAGGCTCAAACTCATGACCCTGATTTGCAATTCTGAAAGAACAATCGTAAGATCCCTGGGCACAGGAATTTTTTTTTCTTTCTCTGCTCAATACTTAAAATAGTCCCTGTCATATAGTCAGTGATAAAAATAAGTTTGTTGAATGAATGATGGAAATTTTAATCAATGAATTGGAGGAGGGGCCCAAGTAGAAGGATGTTGTGTAAATCAAATGACAAAGGTAACCTGGACAGAGTTAGAGTCCCTGAGGAGTCACTGAAACCCATTCACTGAAGTGGATTCAAATGATTGATATGAAGGAGGAAGACTCTAAATAATGTGAACAGAACTTACATATTAATATTTTAAAATGTAAATATGTTTTAAAATTAAATAACTTATGATGGTGTCAATTTCAATAATTAAATATAATGTCAATATAGAGGGAATGCAGGGAAGTGTTCCAAAGCCTTTTATCCATCCCCCACAGGGTAGCCCTGGGAACGCAGATACAGTTTTGACAAGGGGTGATACACAGTTAAGTGACTTCCAGGAACAAGAAAGTGAACAAACCCCAAGTGTAAATCCTCAGTTAGTGCTGAAGAGATCAACATAGTAGCAAATGTAATTGTTTCAGTTGTTTAAGGATTCAGGTCCTTCCCACAGTGTTTGGGTTATCCAGGCTGTCACCTTTTTAATAAGCCTACCAGTGGATTCAGTTAAGTAGATGAGGAGGATTTAAAAGATAAAACCAGATTGGCGTACAACACTCTTTCTCCCAAGCCCTCGAGATGATTTAATAAAAAGGAGACAGAATATTAATTTTTCTGAATTCTTGTTTGGTTGGGTGACCTTGGTAAAAGCAAGTAGGTGAATTTAGAAATTAGTTTAATTGACTGTTATTATCATTCTGCTATTTCACTGGAATAATTCACTGGTCATTCAGGTTGATTCACTATTGGAGCAGGTAGATAAGGTAGGCAGGGCAAAAATCCACTATAGTTCAATAATGTCCCCCAAATTTTGCTGGCAAATTGCATATCTAAACATGGAATTTCACTTAACATTCTCAAAACAGCACTCAATAATATAGAAAATGAGGTTATCAGTGAATTATTCCTGTAATAGTTTTTTTTTTTGAAAAAGTTTGCTTCGTTGGTATCCTGGGGGTGGCAGGGGGGGGGGAATCCTTATGCCTTTAGAGACCAGTCAAGCCACTTTGATAAAGTTAAGTCAATAATATTCCAGAATACAATGGGAAATGCGTATTTTTTGGGTTATTATGTCCAGTGGGGGGGGGGGGGGGTTAACTGTGAAAGAGGCATGAATTTTTAGTCTTTTTTACAAGCCAATAAATTTAGTTAACTCTTAAACATCTTCATGCTGCGATTTCAATTTTGGGAGTAAAAATTGAACAACACGCTAGGTTAAATACTATTAGCAATCAGCAACCTCTGGCCTAATATATGTATTGAGGTGGCAGGCCTTCGGGGTTCTAATTTGATAGCTCCCAAAAACTGACCTCAACTCTTCCCCCAATTATACAGACAAGTACACTGACGACCCCTGTAAGAGAAATTCTCTGCTTTACAGTGATGCTAAATTGACACATTTATCAGACTCTTTACTTGGAGTTCAGCCTGTGAGGGAAAGGGAGTAGGAAAAGAGAAAATTCTGCTTTGGGAGGGAGGGAGCCCCAGAAGGATGGAGAAGTATGCAGACTCTCTCATTGCCCAATTTCATCAGCCCTGTTTCCAGACTCTTGTCAGGCTCACCGTGATTTATTTAATGAAGGTCAGGGAGAGAACACACCAAATTCTTTAACTTGAGAATTAAAGCAGGAACCTGTGTGTACCACTATAATAAAACAACAGACTGAAAAGGGAAAATTTCACACAGCCAATAATTTTGTCTACATGCCACTGACTAACTAATAAGTTTGTTTTTAATGAAATGATTGAATGTTTGCACCTCGGCCACAATCAATGCAAAGCACTAACATCATTAATGTACTGTTGTCTATGCAAGCAGCACAGTGCTTTACCGGGGAAGGTGCTGAGGGAACATTTGCTAAGGAAGGAGAAATTCTGTACGTGGCCTTCCCATTTTCATGGTCCACAAGTTCACAATCCCTAACCTAAGCTCTGCCCTTGGTACCATATATAACCCTTTGAGTTTTCTCCTTCTCCCTGTCTTGTTCTTCCATGACTGCTCCAGACTTTTCCCATTCTCCTCCTCAAGACCTGACTCATCCCTATAACCCTCCTCCATGTGATCTCTTTCAAGTTAACTCCATCATATCCAAAATTATACTTACCCATACCCACCTTTATCTCCTGTTCTCCAGGCTAAGAGGACAGTTGTTCCCTCTGTTTAAATCACTCTGTCCATAGGTGCCATTCTATCACATGGGGCTTCCTTACACTCTGTGCATCCCCCATCCTTTTTTCAGCCATTTTTTTCTTCTTAGTCAGTGAAGAAGTCCTCTCTTACAAAAGAATGAACACCCACCCCCTTTACTCCATGTTCTTCTCAGCTTTTTCCTCTCTTCTTAAGGACCACACTCAGGATTTCATCTACCTGTTCAAAGTTCAGATTGTTCCCTTGAAGTCTATATGTCCAATGGTCTGCTTGTCACATCACCCTTGAGTTCATTCATTCGTTCATTCAAGTATTTGTTGCCTATCTACTCTTGGTGCCAAGAATGGGTTGATGATAGGATGGATGTTTAAAAATAGATAAGGTCCCTATCCTCATGAAGTTTTACAGTTTAACAATCCTGTAATGAAATGAATGCAGAAATAAGTGACAAATGCAACAAGTTCAATGAAAAAGGAGAGCATACCTCAAATGGAATATTCCAACCCCCCTATAGATGCTTCTTATTAAGCATTGTCTTGCAAGTGATACTCTCAAAAGTCAAGTTCCTTGCTAAGATGCACAGGCATTGACCTTGATGCCCCCCCCCCTTAATCCTGCCTTGTCCCCAAGCTCCACTTATTTTACTTCCTTTAATATTTGCCTACGTCCCCTCAACTGCAGTTATACAGCTGAGGGCAGTTCCTCCCGTCTTGCCTGTACCACCTCGGCAGTAGTGTGGCTGGTCTCCCATCTTCAGTCTTCTTGTATTGTCAAACCCATGCTCATACATTGTCAGGGGGACTTACGTAAAATCCAAATCTGGTCATGTTACTCATGTACTGTTGGTCAGGATAATTAATGCGGGTTGCTATAACAAACAGCACCAATATCTTAGAAGCTTCAAACAATAAGGGTGTATTTCTTGGTCATGTTTGATTCAGACACAGATCTGATGGATCACTTTGGTAGCTCTCCTCTAAGGGCTGTTTCAGTGATTCTGTTCTTTCCAATTTACTACCCTGCTATTCAAAGCCGTATCTTTGGGGTCCTTGCAGGAGTAGAAGAGAATGAACTGAGCATGTCAAGCATGATTTTAGGGGCAGGCCCAGGCACTATTTCCATCTATGTTGTATGGGCCAGAAGGTCAATATGATCTCAACCTAACTGCAAGAATTTAGTCTTCTTGGGTGCCAAGGAAAACAAAACAAAGCAGGGGCGCCTGGGTGGCTCAGTGGGTTAAGCCTCTGCCTTTGGCTCAGGTCATGATCTCAGGGTCCTGGGATCGAGCCCTGCAATGGGCTCTCTGTTCAGCGGGCAGCCTGCTTCTCCCTCTCTCTCTACCTGCCTCTCTGCTTACTTGTGATTTCTCTCTCTGCTTCTCCCTCTCTCTCTGCCTGCCTCTCTGCTTACTTGTGACTTCTCTCTGTCAAATAAATAAATAAAATCTTAAAAAAAAAGGCAAAAACAAAACATAGAATTATGAGCATATAATTATTTTATCTGATCTGTTTCCAGAGTCTTTAAATTGTCACAGCTTAAGAAGTTCTAACCTCTGAACACAGATTATAAGATCCACGCCCTAGCATTACCATTCTTCTTGTGTCTCCTCATTGTTTTTCGATACCCTTTCTCACACTTGCTGCGTACCTTCTTTTCTTCCTCTCTCCCTCCAAAGAGAAATTTCGTATCTGAATTTTATTAGCTGCATATATTTTTCTAATGACTATTGTATGCTAAAATGATTTGCTTCTTATAATTTGTGTCTTAGGTGTCAAAAAGAACTACATTTTAACACTGCATTTATTTACAGAAATTCTTCATAAGCAAGGCCTTGTTTCTTTTTGTATGAATTATTGATTCAATGAAATATTTTCTAGGGGAAAATTTGAAGTCTCAATACCTCAGGTGCACCTAACATTTCAGAAATGATGCTGAGAGGGGAAATTTACAGGTGTCAAAACATGTCCTCTGTCCAAAAGGGCAGCCTTTTCAAAGGTGTCAGGATGAGAAATATTTTCTAAATACCTATTATACCTCTTTCCTTAACCTTTTCACCAGAGTAAATACATAACTGTCCCCAGAGCGGAGGTCAGAGTCTGGATAGGATTAGTCACCAGGTTCCAGCATCTGAGGGGTTAGCATAGAATCGATTTTGGCCTGAGTGTTAAGCCTAGAGAATGTGATTAAAGCCACGTTTTCAGAGGCTTCACATCCCATATCATCATTTCCATGAACCATGCCAATATCACCATCTCTCCAGCACATTGTCTGAGTTGAGGGTTGCCTGAAATCTAGGAATGCCTTCTAGCCTCTTCCTAATTATACAATATAGACTGCTATTATCTACCTGATGCAGCTGCTGGTTCAAAGAAATCTGACACCACACCAAAGCTTTAAACCATTGGCTTTTATTAACATTATTAATATTACATTGACAAAATCTATGTAAACGTAAAAATGCTTAACACATAATAGGTCATCAATAGCTCTTTATGTACCTCTTTACGGCTTCAAAGCTAGTCATATCTTAATTATTATCCAAGAGGGACATTTCTATTGTTGTCTTTGAGGGATACTATTAGAAAAATAAAACCTATAATGAAGTTATCAGTATGTTCATGAACAGAGGAAGGTAAGGATAAATTGTGATGTAGCCATTGCTGTATTGCCTTTAATAAACTTCAAAACGTTTTGATGTTAATATCGTGTGTGTGTGTGTGTATGTGTGTGTGTAAATTAGCTTAAATTCTTGGTGGGTAATTAACCAATGAACCACCATAACTGGTGTCTACACTGTAGAAGTTTCTAAATAAGGCTTTGGATACCCCAAATCTGCTCCACACAGAACAATTGATTAGAAGAGCCATGAGAGACTGTGGGCTTTGAGAAACAAAGCGAGGGTTTTGGAGGGGAAGCGGCGGGGGGTGAGATGGGTGAGCCTGGTGGTGGATATTAAGGAGGGCACGAATTGCTTAGAGCACTGGGTGTGGTGCATATACAACGAATCTTGGAACATTGTAAAAATGAAATAAAATTTAAAAAAATAATTAGAATAAGGGATGTTGGGAATGATTTTTATCTATGAAATAACTGATGGTGGGCACCTCGGTGGCTCAGGCAGTTAAACGTCTGCCTTCGGCTCAGGTCATAATCCCAGGGTCCTGGAATTGAGCCCTGAGTTGGGGTCCCTACTCAGTGAGGACTTTGCTTTTCCCTCTCCCTGTGCCCCTCCCCTTGTTCATGCTCTCTCCTGCTCTGTCTCTCAAATAAATAAATAAAATCTTACAACAAAATAGCTGATGGTTACAACCCATGGCTCTCTAGAAAGTATAAATGGACTAGCGAGAAGGACCTTAGTCTCAAGGCCAGGTGATGGCAGGTTTGCAGACTGGCATATGGAAATTGAATTAGAGGGCATGTGAGAGACTGTTTTTTATCAATTGCATTAGGCTCAACAATGGTCCTAATAACAACCCTTCCAAAGATGCCCATGTCCTAATGCTTAGAACCTTTTAATATGTTACTTCCTATGGTCAAGAAACACTTCAGGTGTCATTAAATTGGGGGTCTTGAGATGGCGAGATTAGTCTGGATTATTCAGGTGAGTTGAATGTAATCACAGCAGTTCCTATAAGAGGGGGTGGGGGTGGGGGGCAAGGAGTGGGAAATGGTGGAGCCACGGGCAGCAGAGCTGGGGGTGAGGAGGTGAGGGAAGTAGTTTGCGGTGACATGATTTGAAGGAAGAGGAAGAGGCCACAAGCCGAACGTACAGATGGTCACAGCACTGGAGGCTGCAAAATGCAGGTACACAGATTCTCCCCTCAGAGCTTGTTGACAGGAAGAGCATGTTTTATACACGCCTTGGGTTTAGCTCTTAAAGACCTTTATTTCCAACTACTGACTTCCAGTCCAGCAAGAGAATGAATTGTGTCGTTTAAGTCATGAAATATGTGGTAATCTGGTTTGGAATAACAAGAAACATATACAAATTTGTGCTTCTCTTTGAATAGTGTGAGACACTACACCTTTAATGGACCTCATCTGTACCCATACCAGAATCGGCCTCAGTTGAGTGAAATCATCTGAATTTAATCATGCACATGGTGAAATGGGCATTACCAGCTGAGAGAAAATGTGAAAAACACAGGGGACTCTCAAGCAGAATTGCCCCATCCCCCTGACCCCTTCCCCCCCGCCCCCCGAGTTTTCTTAATTCAGAGTATAAGAGATACCAGGCTGGGAAAGCCCACATTTGAGGGCCATAAGTGCAGGAAGAATCCTGAAAACTGATGTGGTGATGTTCACAATTTTGCCTTGGTCAGCTCTCTTGAACTACACAGTGTGTGTAAGGAACTTGTGTGTGACTGTGCATATGTTGGAGGTAGCGGGAGGTGGTGGTGGGGGTGCTCTTGGGTAAAGAGAAAATTTTAATTTCTAGTATAATCACAGTTTGTTGTATTTTTTTTTTTAAAGCCAGCAGTTGACTAGAAAATGAAACAATTAAAAGCAACAAAGCTCCTTGTACTTTAAAAGAACAAGTTGACCTATGTCAAAACATTCTGCCTCATGAAGTAACTGTAAATCCCCACAGAGATAAGGTGGAGATATTGGAAAATATTTGATTCTAGACAGCTCACTTTTGCTATTTTCACTACAGGGAACCTGTGTTCATCTTTGGATATTAGAGTTTAGCTTTTGGCTTAAATAGTCATGTTAGGTCAGAAACCTAGCATGGTTTCTGAAGCTAATAAAGATGGTGTGTGAAAGATGGGGAAGAAGGACATGTTTGGTCATTGGATCAATCAAAAGGGGAAAATAAGTTTAAGGAAGACCAAAGTTGGTATGAGATTCCAAATGTTTCATAAAGACGACACCAAATTCCATTTTTGCAGTGATGTCATCTGGACATCCTGACTGACCTTCTCATTGAAAACAACTAGAAATCCTTCGTGAAAAATATAAAGAAATATAGTTTTAATTTAATGAGTGACTTGGCAAATGAGTAAGGAATATTCAGGGGCCATAATCTAAGTGAAAATGAGAAGGCAGAGAGTAAGGCAGGACACTGATACTGGCTTTTATCTTAAGGGCATTTGCTGAACCAGGATACCTTGAACTTTATATTTCGTTCCTTCCCACGACAAGGTAAGCCAGATACACAGCCCAGGACCAGCACAAGGTGGGTACCTAGTAGCAGAATGTCCACATAAATCTAGGCCCACAAAGTGCTATACCTATGTTATAAGGGTCATGTAGAAATACCACCCTTGGGCTCAGAAAACACCAAATATGGAAAATATCAGGCATAGAATATAAAATAAGCATTTTAATGTATTCAAAGCAGGGAGTATATGGATATTTGCTCTACTGTTGTTACAACCTTTCTGATACTTGAAATTTTCTAAGCACAAAGTTAGGGGGACAAACCCAAGACTGTAAGTAAACTTCCTTAACATGACAAAGGATGAATTTAAAAAAACGTACAAAAAATATATTACTTCATGGTGAAATGTTAAAAGCATTTTCCCAAGGCACTGGGGTTCAATATCCACACTTCCATTTAAAAATATATAAAAATCCTAGCAATAAGGCACAAAAAGATAACAAGTATAGGGCAGAGAGGAAAAAAAGAAAAACAACAAAACCTCTCATTAGTTAGACAATATTATTATCTGGAAAGAATAGTAAAAAACAAGAACAAAAAACCCTCCATAATAGGAGTTTAAGTAATGTGCTGGATATGAAATATGTGTATAAAAATCAGTTGAATTTCCACAATACAATAATTCAGAAAGTGTCTTCTTAAATGAAGGTGTCACTTATAGTAGTATCAAAATTACAAAGAGGCTAGAAATAGATCTAACAAAATTTGGGCAAGACATTTCTAGAGAAAGTTTTAAAACTTAATGGGAGGCCATTGAAGGAATCCTACATAAATAAACACATACGATATTTTGGTTTGGATTATTAGTATAAAGATGTTGATCTTCCCAAAATTCACCTACCAGTTTGTTGCAGTTGTAATGAAAATGCCAACTGGCTCTTTTTTGAACTTGGAAATATGACTCCAAAATTAATATAGAAGAATATGAAGCCAAGAATAGGCTCACTCTGAAAGAAGAACAAAGTGGAGGGATTCCCTTACCCACAATCAAGACTTATTACGGAGTGGTAGTAGTAAATTTCGTGTTTTGCAAGGGAATAGACAAATTGGTTATTTGAATTGTCAGTTTCAGCAACAGATTTATCCAGATAGTGAAATTTGATCTATGATTGAGCTGGTATTAAGGTTTGTGTGTAAAATACAGACTTTTCAGTATGATTTATTCTGGACAAATAGTCATATAAATGGGAAAGAATGAAATTGGACTCTACTGCACACCATAATCTAAAATTATAAAACTCTAAGAAAATAAGATATTTATAACATTTATTCTACATTAAATTCTGAGTGTTTATAGGATTTTTTTTTACAAATCTTTGAGGTATAAATTATTTTATATAAAGAATTTTAAAACCAAGTCAGAAAAAAGGTGTGAATATTTAAAAAAATTTTTTTTTTTGATGGGCCAAAGTTCTTGATTGAAATGTACTCAAAAGACATAGTTTGGAAAAAACAAAACAAAACAAACCCAAAACAAAAACCCACAATAGGCAAATATGTTTATAATTTATATAAAGGATGATATATCAGTGTCCAAATTACATAAAGAATTCCTAGAAGCAAAAAGGAATAGAAAATATACTAGAATATCTGGTAAAAAGCTTCAACAGTTCTGCACATAAGCAAAAACTCAAATGGTCAATAACAGGAAAAATTTGTTGAATCTTTCTAGTAGTTAGAAAAATGCAAATGAGAAAGCACAATAAAATACCAACCTATTTTTCACATTGGAAAAATTAAAAACATTGGATAATATTAAGCATTGATGAGAATGTGGAGAAGCTGCACACATACACAGGTGGTAGAATGGCAAATTGGCAAAATTATTTTGGAAAACAGTTTGACACTGTCTAGTTAATTTGAGATGCACATATTTACAGAGTCATTTCATTCCTATCCCAGAAAAGCTCTTGTCCAAGAAACATGCACAAGACTGTTCCCTGCAGCATGGTTTGAGGTAGCAAAACCCTGGAAACCACCCAAATATTCAGTTGCGTTAGAAGAGATAAGTAAATCGTGTTGCATTCATCTGATGAAATAGTAGATCTATCGAAAATTGAGTGAATTACAACGTGAAGCAAAAACTGAATTGGTTGCCAGGAATATCTTGCTGGAAAAGAATACACTGGTAGGTTTACATGTATATAAAATTCCAAACCATTCATAATTAAATAATGTACAGTTTAGGAATGCAAACTCCATAGTGAGCTAAATGTGCAGAGGGGAGCAAATGTACAATAACGTTAAATTCAGATTAATGGGTGACTGCGGAGGGATGCGGCAATCACAGAGGATGCCTTGGAACACACAGGGCTTTAGATGGGATGGTAACTTCCTGTTCATTAAATTAGGTCATGGGTACCCAGATGTTTGTGTTTGTTTGTTTGCCTTCTACATATTTAATCAAAATTATTTTGTAACTCTTCAATGTTTAATTTAACAGTTTATAAATGAAAATACCGAGAAGAGTTCAGTTAGAATGTTGACAATATCTACTCACTTTCTAAGGGCTGTGTTAAAAGTTGTCCAAAATATTTTTAAAAAAATATACACTATATAAAAACTGAGGGTTTTTTTTTTTTTTAAATAGGGCCCTTCTTAAAAAACGATCCCCAATGTCCGCTTCTCACAGATAATGATAAATACAAGTAAATGGAATTGCTCTTGAGGGAATAAGTCAAAAACAAGAGTGAAACAGAAAGGATAATTATGGGATAGGATAGATACAGTAGCTAGAGCTATTGTGGTAAGAATCTGGCATGTACCAGATCTACATGGTGTACACTGTAAACTTACACCGTGTTATATGTAAATTAGATCTCAATTTTAAAAGAAGTTGGGGCACCTGGGTGGCTTAGTTGGTTAATCCGCTACTCAGGTCATGATCCCAGGGTCCTGAGATCAAGTCCCATGTTGGGCTTCTTGCTCTGGGGGGAACCTGTTTCTCCCTCTGCCTGTCACTCCCCCTGCTTGTGCATGCACACACTCTCTCTCACACACAAATAAATAAATAAAATCTTTTAAAAAATAAATAAAAGAAGCAAAAGGTGAGATTTGGTGATTGTGTAATTGAAGGAATATTAACTAAAACAAAGGACTTAGCTTCGTTACACTTTTTTTTTAAGGCACATATTTCTTATGCATGGTCTATAGATCATACCAATGGTTTGATTTCCCAGCAGCAATCGGCATACTTAGCACCTGTCTCTTGGTTTCTAATTTAGATCTCCTACTAAAAGAAACTCAGGCTTTTTGAATAAACACATGGTTGCTGGTGTGTGGCAAGAACTTACATGCTGAATCTGCAATATCTTTTGTCCAAAAGGAAGCAAGCACTTGAAAACTGACGGGAACATAACAAAATATCAGAGCCAGCCTGAAGGGCTTCCCACTGGTCAAATTTGGGACAACTGGGCATCAAAAGAATAATGATGACAATGAACATAAGGCATTGAATTAAACAATTCATGAGTTTATAGTCCTGGTAAAAAAGATAGGGAAGGAGGAGGGAAAAGGTTCTTCTTCATGGAAGTGTTCTAGGTGATACATGTGATTGAGAATTACACAGTTGGAAAACCAACCCCCATTTTACAGCCAGAAATGTAATAATTGATTCAGGCAAAGGTCATCAATGGGTGCTGAAACCTTTGGGTAAAAAGTTGTTGATTAATAGTTTCAAAGTATCACACTTACATATACATAAAGAGATGCTAACGTACCTTTACAATGAAGAAGTCTGGCACACCCCACCTTAGCCAAGTGGGTGAACCTCATGTCCTCCAAAAAGGGAGAAACAAACATTACTTGCCTTCTGAAGTGATATACCAAGAAGGACTAACATCGTTTCTATGATATTCTTTCCAAAACTGTTTAATCTGAATCTATTCATGAGGAAACAATCAAGCAAATTCAACTGAGGGTCATTCTACAAAACAACTGGCTTGACCTTTATTGACTCTTAAAATAGGTCGGTAAAGTTGAAAAAACTTTAAAGGATGCCAAAGAGACGTGACAGCTAAATGTAACATGTGGTTCTTGATTGTATCTTTTTATTTTTTATTTCTTTAGACTTAATTTTTTAAAATTTTATTTCTTTTCAGTGTTCCAAAATTCATTGTTGATTGTATCTTTAATGAGGAAAACACATAAAGGACATTATAGGGAAAAACTGAGGACTTTTGAATATGTAATGCACATTAGATAACATCATATCGGTGGTAACTTTCCTGAGTGTGTGTTAATGGTACTTCGGTTCTGTAGGAAAATGACTGTATTCTTAGAAGTTTTGTGCTGAAGGAGTGAAGCATCATTATATCTTTCAGATGCTTCAGCCAATTAAATCTAGCTCTCACTATGGATGGAACAGATACAGATAGAAATGTGGCGATTGGCTGACATTGGATATACAAATGTTCATGGGATATTCTTTCCATTTTTCAATACCTTTAAATTTCTCAAAGTTACAAATTGAAACAAAAAGGAACTTAAGATAAACAGAAAAAAAAAAAAAAAAGGATAAGTGGAGGTCATGAGCAAACCAAGGAATTTTCTAAACTTAAATCCCAAAACCCATAGTCTGGATGATCTTTTATTTTCTTTTGCAACTAATTTCTACCTGACTTGCAAATGGCTGGAGCTGATTTTCTGCATGGGTGATGTTGGTGCAAAACTTCACAAAGGGAACCTTCTACAACACACATTAATGCCTTACTGCAAGGTATATGCAGGCCTCCTAGAACCATATGAGTGCATTGGGCCTAGTAGGGTGCTGGTGGAAAACAGTTTTATTCTTTCTCTTGGAAGCAAACACACAATCAATCCATCCCTTGGATGAAATTCCAGGGGGTTCCTAAAGCTCATTGGACCATTATCAGGTAGTAAACTGTCTCTATATTCAAGCTTCAGTACATCCAATCCAATCTGTGTAACATTCAGAACTTCAAATCACACTGAATTTAAATCTTCTTCCCTCCTCCTACCCTGTCATTAGGCTGACAAATGGGAAAGGAAAGAGGACACATTGAATATTTTCCCTCTTTTCTCCTCTAGAATTAGCTCTTTTGGCTCCTACCAGTTTTGCCATGAGGAAGCACGGAGATCTTGAAAATTGGGTTTTCCAAAGACGGCCACAACCATATCTCCCATTCCACAAGCTTTTCAATGATCTTTTCTATGATCTTGCCACTTCCCCATGTTGTCACTTTCCATAAAGAAGTGGAGCCCAATTCCAGCCATTAAGGTCTGGCAGAAGGATGCTTTGTGAGTCTGATCCAAAAACTTTGAATCAGTAACTCTGCATAGATAAAATCCTAACATATGATGGTTTTGAGATATGATCATTCTGTTGCTTAATAAATAATAGTTTGTAAGCTAAGTGTCAAATGTTCCTCTCATTATGAACGCTCTTATTGCATATATATGTACATGGCCAACTCCCTAGTGTATTTTCTAGTATTTAAGCATTTAATTCTAGAGTCGTTATAGATTTACAGAAAAGTTGCAGATTGCACAAAGTTCCTGCATACTCTGAACACTTTGGAAACTCTTGCTGACATCTTCCATTATTACGGTATATTTACCACAAGTAACAAACACTGGTATATTTTTATTATCTAAATTATGTGCTGTACTTATATTTCATTATTATTAGTTTCCCCCACTGTCCCTTTTCTGTTTCAGGTTACCATTGAAAAGAGCACTTTTCATTTAATCATCATACCTCCTTAGGCTCCTCTGAGTTGTGACAGTCTCTCAACTTACGTTGGGTTTTATGATCTTGACAATTTGGAGAAGCACAGGTCAAGTATTTTGTAGAATGACTTTGATTTGGGGCGATCTGATTTTTTTTCCTGGTTAGTTTGGAGTTAGGAGTTTCAGGGACCACAACACATCATACCAAGGATGCATGCTTCAACATGGCTTTTGACTGTTGACATTAACCTTGATCACCTGTCTAAAGGGTGTGTGTCAGGGTTCTCCATTATATAGTTACCGCTCACCCTACACCTTTCCACACTGTATTCTTTGAAGGCCAGTCACTGAGGATAGCTCCAATCTCAAGGGCAGGGAGTCCTATTTTGCCACATTGAGGGAAGAGTTTCTACATAAATTATATGAATTCTTCCACATGTGAGATTTATCTATTCTTGCCCATTTATTTAATCATTTATTCATATGAGAATGGCCTCAAGGATCTCTATCTAACTATATATTTGTTTTTTAAAAAAATTACTTTTAAAGATAATCTCTACACACAACATGGGGCTGGAGCTCACAGTCCCCAAGATCAAGAGTGGCTTGCTCTACTTGGCTGAGCCAACTGGGCACCCCTTAAGGATATTTAGTTTTTGCTTTGGGTTATAGTCCAATACCATTATTTATTCTGTTGCTCATGTTGTTCCAACTTTGGCCAAAAGGAGCTCTTTCAGCTGGCTCCTGTGTTCCTTTTGTCTGTGAGCGTTTCCTTGCTTTCTGAAAGAACAAAATGTGCTCTGATCTCAGTTTACAGATTCCCTGCCCCAACCCTAAAATTAGCCATTTCTCCAAGGAGCCCTAGTTTCTCTTATTGGCCTCAAAGAATTTTCATGTTAGAAGTACATATTAGATATGTAAACACACACAACTTCTAATTTTAAGCCATTTCTTATTTTTAGTCTGCATAACAGAAGTAATCAGCTGTGACATTCTTGTTATCAGTGAAACTTCTCACAGAATGAAGCAAAGTTAAGAACCCCCTCCCCTACCCAAGACTTTCCTTGTCAACCCTGCTTGCACATTATGATTCCTGAAGAGATTTAAAAATATGGAGATCTCTAGGCTCTTCCTGAAGCCAAGTACATCAAAATATCTAGATGTGGAGCCCAAGCACGAGATATTTCTTAACATCTCTGAGTGATTCTAATTTGCAGTCAGGCTGGGAATCATTGGCTAAGTCTCAGTTCCTTCAAATTCATAATAGCTAGTTTCAACTCTTAATGTTTTGTTAAGAATAGCCTACAGGACTATTTTATTATTTAGAGTGCAAAAAAAGGAAAATGAAAAAATTGAACATTTATATTTATCTGCCATGCATTCTGTTGCTCTAACAGGCCAGAGTCATATAGGTTGTAAAATAGAGGTATTTTAAAGTATCAAATAGAGAAACTGGACAATTGCTATTTAACTGCTATAAATTGTATTTTTAGGAAAAATCAATTTTACATGACTCTAAAAATATTATTTATATATTGATTAATATGTTAATTGATTAATCATAATTAATCATATATTTAGGGTAACAGAAGTGATGGGTTTATATTTAAATAGAAATAGATAAAGATACTAACTTAATCAGTTAATCCAGTGTTTAACAACCCAATAGTTGGAAAACTAAACCTTCTTTAATTATGTAACTAAACAAAATTTTTGAGCACTATGCAAGATATGGGGGTAATAGGAAATCAAACCTCCTTTCCTCATAAATCTTATCAAGTAGCAGATTTTAATGAGAGTTTTTTATACCTTGAATTAAACCAAGTTCTTCTCATTCTCCATGGTTGAAGTAGCTGGATCTGTCCCACGTGTATATACCTGGTTTTTTGGGGGGCCTGAAGCTTGCACCATTTGGGGGTACCATTCAGGTAAAACAGTACAATGCTATAACTTTTAATTTAGCTGGTGGTACCCGGAAGGGTCTATGCCAGTGAGAGATCCCACATGCACTCTGGCGCCATCCTGTAAGGCAAGAGAAGGCAATGTGCGTGAGGAGGCAGGTTTGATGCCTAGAGACCCTGTCAGGTTGTTGCAAGCATCGTTTCAGTCACCACCTCATTGCGAGGGAGGCTGGGAAATGTAGTCTCCTGCCAGGGAGGAAGGAGGAAGGGGCGTGGGTACTGGGAGATGAGTGGCAATCTCCCTCTCAGAAGGAAGGGCAGAGGACTGAGGATCCCGGAATTTACGTAAGTTCTCAGTGGGAGGAGCTACTTCATAGAGGTCAGCTGTTGAGAAGGCTCAAGGTGAAGGTCCCAGGAGTGAGAGTCCAATGAGCTGAGAGCAGGTCCTAAGGGAAACACACTTGCTTGTGCTGGGGAAGGCGAAATAAAATATACGCATGGACACAGGAACCTCCAGGAGCCTTCAGGTCATGGGGTGTGAGGCCTAAGGCAACTGAACTTGCCATGCCGCCATGACGGATGCGAGAATGAGCATTCCCCTGAAGGAAGCTGCAAGATCGTCAGGAGAGAACAAGTTTTGTGTGTCCAAACTGGCACAGATAGAGAATAAATGAGTAAACGAATTTCTCTAGTAGCATACATGTTGAAATTTAGAATCATTTCAGGGATGGGGGAGGGTGAGGGAACAAAGGCGGTGGACTTAAAGCTGAATCTTAAAGGTTCAGGGTGATTTTCCTGATTAGACAAGAGGAGGAGGAAATACACTCAAGCAAAAGGATCTCAGGCAAAGGTGAAGAGTTTGAACGAGTCTACTTTAGAAAAATAATGCATTTTTGTGAAACAAAAACTAACAGGTGGTAGTGAATATATTCTCAAATGAGAAAACCTATCACAATAAATTACAGGAGACTTAAAAAAATTTAAGTGCCTTTCTTTGGAGATGCCTTTAGGCAATTGAACAGAAATGTTTACAGAGGACTATTTGCTGATTGCTACTTGATTGCTGTTGCTTCCTAGAACATACTAAAAACTCAGCCACTTTCAGCATGCACAGAGAGGGACGAGAGCTAATGTTTTACTAGCTTTAGGGGCCACCTACCTTGGGCTGTGGAGGGGTGACATGGGTTTCAGGAACTCCAAGCAGATCGGTGCCCAGCTGTTCTGTATCACAGCTGGAGCTGAGGTTGGACATGTAGGTGAAAGTCATTGATGAAGGGTTTCCTGTGCCTCCTTATGAAGCTCTCAGACTCTCCTGTAGGATAAGGGGACTTCGAAGGATTTTATGGGAGAAGGCTACATGATTAAATTTACATTTCGAAAAGTGCTTCTGGAACATTTGGAGTCTAGGTAGAAGTTTAGAGGAGTGACTTTAGTTAAGTACTTCTTGGAAACCATTTAAGGTAGTCTAGAAAGAAATAGGATTCCTGGACGCTGGGAGAAGAAATAGTCACAGAGTAGAAGAGACAGGAACCTAGATGAAGAGGCAAGGATACAATACCTGACTCATTTTTGACTCAACAAAAATAAATGTAGTTTGAGGTTGGGAGGCCATCAATATTTACTTTATATAGGTCAGGAAAGAAAAATAACAGCTTTAGAAAAAGCAGATTGTCCTCTTTCTAGCAGGGAAAAAGCACCTATCTAATTAGATAATGGGTTCTTCAATGAGAACAAAATTACTTAAAAAGAAAACTGAAAGATACTACATAAATATAATTATTACTCAATTTGATATGTAGTATACTATCTATGTTGTATCTTAATAACCATGACAGCATTTATTACAGCTTAGCAATGGAAAAGAAAAAAATTGGTCTTAGCAATTAACCTTATCCACATGTAAATGAGATTAATTAGTAGTTTTCCTTTTTAATCGTTTGGGGAAAGCAGATAATTGTAATTATACTGTTTATGCAAATTGTATCCAAATACGCAAAAGGACACAATAGTTTGCAAATTAAAGTTCAAATAAGAAAACTATTCTAAAATTTACCTTTAGAATACTAGGAAAGCCAATTAGAGCATGTAAATGACATATTATTAACAAATATGAACACTTTCCCTGAAAGAACCAGCCTTCTATTTAACTTACTCATGCTTTTTGTTCCCTATTTGAGTTATAAATGAGGTTTAACCTGTGTCCCAAATTTTTCTTTTAACTTTAATGAAACATGCTTGAAATTATTTCAAAATGAAAATTTTTTAAAAAATAATAGTTTCTTAAAAATCGAGTTTGAGAAAATGTGAAGGCAGGACAACTCTGATCCCTACTTTCTAGAGAAACAGCAGAAAAATTTGATACTGTTTCAAAATGAAAATAAGAATTTTGGTGTTTTGATTTCTGATTCATTAGTCTTTTTCAGCACATTCCTGATTTACAGAATGGGGGAAATCATTTCTCTCTTATCAAGGGTTTAAGGGTCTGTGCTGACATTCTCCTACCGATCTGTTTTTTTTCCCCATCTCCTTTTATTAGGTGAGTAATGAAATACATACTTCACTTGCAGAAAAATGGAGAAAGACTTTGTCAGTTTCAGAGACTATCAGAGTAAAACATCTGCTCATACTTTGAGTGAAATGATTAAGATATGCATTTATTGATTTATTTAGTGAACAAACTTTTATTAAGTATTTACTATGTGACAGGCTTTAATACAGACCCTAGGAAAAGGACCAGTATGATATAGTTTCTGCCCTCAGGGAGGAGGGCATGGAGACAAAAAATGTACATGATATGCATAGTTCCCTACAACCAGTAGGCACAGGACGGTGGTCAGAGGCAGAAAAACTCACTTTTGTGAAAGGAGAGCTCCAATAGGGCCTTATTTACTGAAGTGCTGAGTTTTTCCAGAATACCCATGAGGATCCTCAGACAGGAGGGATGTTCAAGATGGTTTGGAAAGCCCCAGTTTCAGACATCAGATTTCCCAGACCACTGTCCTTCTTTCTGAAGAGGTAGCAGTACACAGTGTCTGGGAATGGGGAAAACGTGGGATAGAAGAAGTCCTCCGCTTCTCTAAGCCCCGAGAAGGTACCCAAGCCCCAGACTGAGGTGCTGGGTCAGGTAGTGTGGAATGCAGAGAAAGAGAGTTCTCCTATAAGGGAAAAGATAAATGACCAGAAACTGAGTGTACTGGGATGGAGGACTTTGATCTTTGAGGACATTTGACAGAGTTGGGCTGCGATGTCATGTTTTAGAAGTTGAGGGATGCTGAGGGTTGATGGATAGTCTTACAAGCTCCAGGTGGGAGGCCATTTATTTACTCCCAGGGGATGAAGTGTTTGCTGACAGAAGTGTTGCAATGCAGCAGAACTAGTTTTCAGATTTTGTTTCTGGGCACCAATTGCTCTGGTCACATCATAACAAAAGGGCCCTGAGTTTTTACTCTGTCTGAAAGCAAGATTTTCTTTCTTTCTTTCTTTCTTTCTTTCTTTCTTTCTTTCTTTCTTT
>NC_081571.1:68106170-68353112 GCF_022355385.1 Mustela nigripes | reverse complement strand
CCTGGGATCATGACCTGAGCCGAAGGCAGAGGCTTTAACCCATTGAGCCACCCAGGTGCCCCTTTTTTCCCCTCCTTTTTTAAAAGTAAGCTCTATGCCCATTGTGGGCCCCGAGATCAGGAGGAGCATGCTCTACTGACTGAGCCAGCAGGCATCCTTGAAGACAGTATTTCTGACTTAGGATTTCACTCTATGATATGAAATGCCCTCATTGATCAGCCAGCATATGCTGGTTCTGTGCTCTTTATTCCCTTTAAATTTGTGACAGGAGCTACCGATTCCCTTAGACCTGTACCCAACTCCAGTCCACAGACAAGCGTAGGAGGGGAGATTCTACCACTGAAAACCACGGGCTGCTCCTTTTCCATCTTGAGATGTCTGTAGGAGTCTCACAACTTTCTAGCCTGACGATGAGATCCGAATTCTTACCATTTCTGTGACTTTATTTCTATGAGACCACTCTGTGGTCCAAATTTCCATTTGATATTCTTTGTACGAAAGCACCAGGAAATGATTCTGAGCGTCTCATGAAAGTGATGGGCTGGTATTGGACAAAACTGAACAAAGAGATGAACTACCAAGTCTCAGAATATATAGAACCACTTTAGTTCTGGAGATCCCAGCAAAGGAATTTCTAACCTTTGCTCTTTTTAGGACCTGCTCTCAGATGCCATCAGGCGATAGGCTAAAGGTAAGGCTCCTGGCGGAAAGAATCTGATTAGCCTAACTTGCATCATCCTCTCTATCTTTAGGCCTGACCATTGTGTCTGGTATCCAAAGAATGCAAGGGGAAGGTAGTCGTCTTGGGGGGCTATCAGTAGCTATTCTAAGCTGTTATGCTTCCCTGCACATCTGAAGATGATTCTCATGATCCACTATGAACATGCACATTCAAAGGTAATTAACTGTTGTTGGATCAAAACATCTTGTGGGCCACATTCCTTAATATATACATGATAAATAAATGGGACCACATGTATCCTCTCTTATTGGAACAGTATACTGAAATGGCCCATACATAAATATGGGATACATGATTTTGACCTCATCCTGGATGATGACGATGGTAGTGATGGTGATGATGATGATGGTAACAGCTTAAGCAGTTCCAAATTGTCCAGCATTCACAAATTACTTAATCTTTTGGAGCTGGTTTCTTTCTTTGTAAAGCAGAGGTAACTGTTGCATATATCAAAATAAAATATACAAATTCTGTTTCTGAGATGCTCCGTGATTGGCAGTCATCCTTCCTTCAGACTGAGAACTGACTCCCTTCATCCTGCTTTCTTGGATTTATGAATTTTTCAACATTTCTTTTCAGACACCATTTTTGAATCTAGCCACTGTGTTTCTAAACCTTGCACATCAACACTGTCTTCGATATTATTCCCCATAGGAAGATTATATCTTTTCAAGTGATAGGAGAGAAAGTACTTCATTATTTATGCATATTTTGAGTGATTCTTGGATAATTGCCGTACATGCTTTAAGTGGCAGTATTTTTCAAAATTATATTTCTACATTATAATAAACTGTATCATTTATTAAGTAAAGAAGATGATAGAAATATTTATTACTGAAGACACTTTTATGGTGTGCTTTTATAGTGCTTTATTTATAAGGACTCTGAATTTTCAATCTATTTGCCCTAAGGCATGTGTGTAAGTAATGATATGTTTATGTTTGTGTAGTCTTCTTATCACTGTAATATATCTAAATTAACTATAAGCAACAAGGCCATTTCTTTCCTAAAATCCCCTAAAGGTCAAGGATGTCTTGTTTAATTTCTTGTAAACTACTCTAGTTGAATAAAAATCACTGTATTAGTTATCCAGTGCTATGAAACAAGTCACCCCAAAACTTAGTGGCCATATTAACTTGCTAGGACTGCCATAACAAAATACCATACTGGGTACCTTAAACAACAGAAGTTTATTTTCTTACCATTCTAGAGGTTAGAAGTCAAAGACCAAGGTGTTAGTAGGTTTGGTTCCCTCGGAGGCCTCTTTCCTTGCCTTGCAGATGGGCACCATCTTGCTGTGTCCTCACATGGGCTTACTCCTGCCATAGCTCTCAGTTGGCAACCTACTATTATATCCTTCAGAGGTTTAACGATCACAAGTCATGGGAGTGTTTTTGAGTTGTGATTTATTTGTTTCCATTTAAAATAAGTTTCCCACTGACAATTGTATTATTATTTTTTAAAGATTTTATTTATTTGAGAGGGGGAGAGAGAGAGAGAGAGAGAGAGACAGGAGTGCAAGCACAGGACAGGAGAGAAGCAGACTCGCTGCTGAGTAGGGAACCCCACATGCAGGGAGCCCCATTTGAACATGATCCCAGGAACCTGGGATCATGACCTGAGCTGAAGGCAGACCCTTGACCAACCGAGCCACTCAGGCATCCCTCCCACTGACAACTTTAAAATAAGGGGTGGTACACTGTTGGTGGGAATGTAAACTGATACAGCCATTTTGGGAAACAGTATGAAGATTCCTTTAAAAAATTACAAATAGTATTACCGTATCCAACAGTTCCACTTCTGGGTGTATAACCAAAGGAAAAAAGATCATTATCTTGAAGAGACATTTGAATCCCCATGCTCACTGCAGCATTAAATACTCAGCATATAGAAGCAACCTAAGTATCTCTCAGCCAATGAATGGATAAAGAAAATGTGATATAGATAGACACACACACACACACACACACACACACACAGTTTTGAAATGTTATCCAGCCTTATGAAAGAAGGAAATTCTAATATTTGCAATGACAGGGATGAACTTAGAAGTCATTATGTTAAGTAAAATAAACCAGACAGAGAAAGCTAATACTGTAGGGTATCACTAATATGTAAAATCTGAAAGGCAGACACATAGAAACAGATAATAAAATGGTGGTTTGGTGGTTGCCAGGCGCTGAGAAGTAGGAAAACTGGGCAAGAAATATAAACTTCTAGTTATCAGATAAACTCTGAGCATCTAATGTCTACCATGGTGACTTTAGTTAATTATACTAAGTTGCATATTTGACATTTATTATGAGAGTAAATCTTAAGGATTTCCATAAAAAAGACAGAAATAATGTGAAGTGATAGATGTGTTAATTAATTTAATTGTGGGAATCCTTTTGCAATAAATACACATATCAAATCATTATACATTACATGTTAAATACATTACACATGTTAAATTATACATGTTAAATACATTACAATTTTGTCAATTATATCTCAGTAGAGCCAGGAAAAAAATTTTAAAAGTGGGTAGTGGAAAAAAAAAATAATACCATACATTCATTGAACAAGAATAGATTTGACTTAAAATTTAAGCTATCATAATCAAAGTATATTCATTTATTAGCTATTATAATCAAAGTATATTCATTTATTAGGTCTCTACTACATGCAAACCCGTCTCTATTCCAGGGTTTTTATCATATATTAGTCAACGGTATAAAAATGCATGATTTAATATTGCTCTATTCATGTAAGAGAAGGTAAACAGTAAAGCTTGAATTTGAAAAAAAGTGGAATATTCAACTCTAACATGCTACAATACTCTTGTGTTCTGAAAATTTAACAGTGTTTTAATTACCATATTTTTGGAGCCCAAAGATTTGTTTACTCCATGCTTCATAGACTTATCACCCAGATTGAACCTGGGTACGTTCTCTGATCATGTTTTCATTGTTCTAGAGAAACTAAATTAAGTTGTAACCAAAATTCCTCTCACTACTGTTAAGATGTTAAAAGTGTAATTTGATTGGGGGCTTAATTTCCTAGATAATTTTTTGAGCTCTAAAATTCCCTTGACTCTTGAGGAAACACTGAGAAGACCCTTAGTTAGCATCACTGATACCCTCTGCATTGGAGACCAAGACTGATACTTAAGGTCATGGGCTAAGATGCTCAATTTTTATTCTGACCCATTTTTGGTTTGAATACCATTTTAGTTTTAATGACAAAACATTATCAGTCATTTTAGTGAAGTATATTTTTCCTATAACTTAAAAATACATCTTATATTTTTCTTCTTGGAAAACTAAAGCTAATTCTAGTCTTTCTGGAGCAAATATTCTGTGGATAAGTAATACCACATTATTACAAGAATGTACCTTCAACCTTGAATTTTAACTGTCATGTTGACACTAGAATATTTATTTTTCTTATGGAACTTTGCACATGTTATTAGGTTTTACACTATTTCCATCTCCCACTCCTGTGTCCTTGCAAGTCTTATGGTGTCAAATAGCTGCTTTATTAAATTTTACATTGTAGACTAGAGAGTTGAGAGTTTCTAATAATAAATACTGTCACTGCCATGTGATGTTTGGGTTTTTCGGCTTTTTTTTTATGCTGTTAGAGGTTAGAAATTCAGTTTCTTTTTCTCTGGAATGGAAGGATATAGCTGGTGTTACATATTTTGAATATTATCTTTTATTCCAGGGAAACGAAATACAGAACTTTGCTTAAAGTGTTGTATACATTACTTCTGCATATATTATAGCACCTTTGATAGACCATTTACATATTATTAACTCTTAGATAAGATTTCTTTGAAAGTAGTGTTCCCTTTTACTTCAGAATTTACATTAGTGAAGAGTCAGGGAACACCATGTCCTTGTAATTTCTCTCAGAGCTTTGGTTCTTCTTAGGAAAGCACCTTGTTGGAGATGGTAGGAGAGTTGCATGGGATAGAAGAATAGGAAGAAGACAAAGCCTAAAGAATACAGAATATAGGGCATTTTATTTTTATTTGGATGCTTATTTTATTTTATTTTCGTTGAGTCTATAGTTCTCTAGTAGGCAGTATTCTATGCTTTCAGGATTTGCCTGATTCTGAAAGTAATTTGCCAAATATGTGTGCCTGTGATTTTGAGCTGTAATTATTTTTTCCCAAGTTTTCCTATGACATCCTTGCCAGATGGCCTTGAAATCTTTGCTCATTGCAGACTGAAGAGTAGGTAGATCCTTATTTTCTCTATGGCTCACTTTTGTCTCACCTTATGGGGAATAGCTCTTCCTGTATTGATATGGATTCAAAGTTAAATCACTGTGTTGGTACATGGGGAGGGGTCCCTCAGTCTGAATTGGAAGATGTCAGCCCAGTGTGACTGCTCTTTTGAACAAAGAAAATATACACCTGAGGGCAGTTAGTAGTGGTTGTGTTCCATCATGAGCTTTGGGAAACAGAGCACAACAATCTAGACTTTAGTAGGTGGGGTTGATAGGACACTAGCTCAGAGACAGGTAGACCAATGAGGCAAGGTCCAGTTTGAGTCAAGGTTTAGTTTGTTCTGAGTCTCAGCTATATCTTTGTTTTCATGAGCTCATTATCGTCCCTTTAGTAAGGGACAGTTTTTTCCTGTATTTTACCACTTTGCAGATGTCTTAACACAGAGCAAGATAGTTATCTCTTTATTCTTTTTTTTAAAATCTCTTTATTCTGGTTGAGAAACCTCCAGTTTTCTATTTTTACCATTGTTATCATACTTTCTATTATCATTCATAATGGCATGCTGTTTATTATCTTTTTAATGCATTTCCTGAAGTGCATTTAATATAGTTCCTGAACTGAAGAGGATATTATTCTATACGTAGAATGTAATATTTTTACTTTCTTTTTTTTAAAATAAAGATTTTATTTATTTATCTGACAGAGATCACAAGTAGGCAGAGAGGCAGGCAGAGAGAGAGAAGGGGAAGCAGGTGCCCCACTGAGCAGAGAGCCCAATGCGGGGGCTTGATCTCAGCACCCTGAGACCATGACCTGAGCTGAAAGCAGAGGCTCAACCCACTGAGACACCCAGGTGTCCCTAGAATGTAATATTTTTAAATTCATAATTATTTGGCTAATTCAGAACGTAACTACATTTACCCATTCTATCAAGTACCCCTTTTGGCACTGAAAATCAGAAAATATAGTGGGAACAGGACTAAGACATTACATTATGGAAAACCCAGTTTGGAACAGGTGTGATAAGGCAGTTGATAGTAAAAGCCCTAAATCATCCGAGTTGAACAAAGAAAAGAATGTGAAGAGCTTACTCTTTTTTTTTTTTTTTTTTTTTTTTTTTTTGGTGAAGTGCATATTACTCTTTAAGACCAGATACTTATTTTCCAATACTATAAAAATGGTACTGTTTTAGAAGAACTAAGATTAGTATACAGAATTGTTTTTGAGTTTAGTCGAACATTTCAAATATTTGAACTAATTTTTATCTGTTCTTATCAGAATTGTTCTTTCCATGTATATAGGAAAATCCATACTTCTATGTGTATTAGAAAATCATGAAATTGTGTGATTCTTGTTTTGTTGACTCTGACGTTATAGGGATGAGTAATTAGGGTTGCTTAACTAGATAATGCACTAGACTCTATTTTCCAAGCTGATGGACTATGTGCAGTTTCTGGTTCTGAGTCTAATTATTGTAGAGATCTTACAATGGACTAGATTGCAACATGAATTCAGCAAATTCCTCCAGTCCCCTTGGGAGGCCTTTGACAAAGCTACAGTAATATAGAAACTGACTTATCTTCCACTGTAAGGGCTGATTGTGGTGTGTTTTGTAAGCTGATGTGCAGTCAGCAATAGTCAGGCAGGTCTGAATCATGATTTTTATCCTTTTTAAAAATTTTTTTAAGATTATATGTCTCTTTTACAACCTCCTTACTCACTTCCTCTGGATCTTTCAAATAACTGACGATGGTACAGTGGAAAGAATCTTTGGCGTCAGGCAATTTGTGTTTCAACGTCCCTGTGCCTTTCTCCTTGACTTTGGATGAACCACAGAACCCGTTTCCTTGTCTATAAATCGAAGATAAAAATACCCAAGTCACAGAGTTGTTGTAAGGATTAAGTGAAATGTATCTGGCATGAGATGCTCCATAAAATTGGGATATGATTATTGACAGTGCTTTTATTTTCCCAACAAATAATCATAAAAAAATCAATTACATGTGGTTAAGAGCATGGAATCTGAACAAACTGGGTTTGAATCATGTCTTTATCACGTACTAGTAGCCTGATTTTGGGTAAGGCATTCCACTTCTCTGTGCCCTACTTTACTCATTTAAAAAATGGGTATGATAATAGTATTACCTTGTACAATTGCTTTGAGCATTAAATGGTTTAATACTTGTAAGGCACTTGTGAGTAGCTATATATAGTAATACTATATGTGTTTGTTAAACAAACAACCAATTAATAAGTAAAGGGGCTGCCTGCCTTCCCTTAGGTGATCAAGGGAAGTCCAAAATTCTGTCATGGACACTGAAGCATGGAGAGCTCCATTTGTCTGCTGTAGCAGTTGCTTCCCATACTGCAATTTTCTCCCAGGAGGTGCCATCCAGTGTCATTGAGTCTTAACAGGAAGTATGATCCTATTCCCTCTGTCTGAAGTTCACCCAAGGATGACCTTCAGCTCCGTTCTTCAGTCCCACAAGCATCCACCTCCAAGGACCTCAGCTACCCAGAAAGTGGAGGGCCTGGACTGGGAGCCATGACCCCTGAGAGCTAACAACCCCTTACCCTTTACAGTCAGTTTGGAGCAGCCTTTTTATTTTCTATCATCAAAACATAAAGGGACTGATTGCCTTTATCCCACCCCACCCTCTCCTGGACAAGGATTGCTCTTCCCAGCATTACTTTGCTTGGTTAATCTCCTTGAGCAATTCTTAGGCACAAAAGGGTTCATTATTCTCCCTTTTCCTGGATACTTTCTGGCAAAATGCAGCCTGTATATCTACTTGCATACGGTGGGGAGTTGGGGGTGTGACTCTGGTGGTGGTAGAAGTTGTCCTCAGTGGGGTCATTTTTTTTTTTTAAAGATGGATCCTGTGTGACTCTTTCTGAGTTAGTTCAGTCAACTTTTGCTGTTTGGGATTTAACATCTGTGATTCCAACCAATATGTGCACAAGTTGATATAGTTGGTAACCCTGGGTAGAATGCACCCCCCCCCCTAATTTAAATTATCCTATGCGTAGTTACCAGTCTTATCATGGTTGAGGTAGATCTTTTATTTTATTTTATTTTTATGTATTTAAGAGAGAGAGAGAGAGAGAGAGAGAGCACTGAGGAAAAGTCAGAAGGTGAAGTAGACTCTCTGCTGATCAGAGAGCCCAATGTGGGGACTCGATCCCAGGACCCTGAGATCATGACCTGAGCTGAAGAAAGATGCTTAACCAACTGAGCCATCCAGGTAGAGGTAAACTTTTAGTTATGTTTCTTAATTGCACTGAAATCTAAGGTTTAAATTATATAGTTGTCTGAATATTTTGCTCATAAAAAAGAAGAATCTTTAGAAGGAAATGGGATTTAGGAATCTCCAAGAGAGTCCTGAGTAATGCATTGGTCTGGACAGCGTGAGGAGGAGACGGAGACTAGAAATAGGGAGGCAACAGGAGGACAGGAACAGGGTACTAGGGAAATCATTTTGGTTTGTTTTTGCTTAAGTTTAACAAATTCCTCATGAAGTTTTGCTACAGAAAGTTTTAGGGAAGCAATTTTTCAATCAGAATTTTGTTAGGAAGCTTCTGCATATCAGTCAAAAAATGGTGCCCACCGAACTAGAGAAAATTTTTTTCCTTTGTAAAAATTGAGATATAATTGACATATAACATTTTATTAGTTTCCAGATATACAACATAATAATTTTGTTACATTTTATTATAATTTTTTTGTGGTGAGAACTTTTAAGATACCTCTTAACAACTTTCAAATACACAATACAGTATTATTAACTCTAGTCACCAGACTGTGCGTTACATCCCTGTGACTTATTTGTTTTATAACTGAAACTTTGTACCTTTTGACTCCCTCCCCTATTTCCCTTCTGCTCCCCCTACTACCCCACCCCTAGCAACCACTGCTCTGTTCTCTATATCTATGAGCTTGAGGTTTAAAAAATATATATTATTTTTTTGAATTACATCTCACATATAAGTGAGATCATATGGCAATTGTCTTCCTCTGACTTATTTCATTTAGCACAGTACCCTCAAGGTATAACCGTGTTACAGCAAATGGCCCCTATTTGTTTTGTTTCTGAAGGTGCTTCTCTAATGAACAATTTTGTTTAAATCAAATGTTCCTCAGAGTGGCTCTGGAAGTCTCAGTCATCCTTGCCAAAGTCATGCTATTTACAGAGAGGTGTAAGCATTAGGACTGTAATGAGAGCATAGATAAGGTACAGCAGTTTTCACTGTGAGGGGAAAATTTGGACTTAGATGACCTCATGAGACTTGGTCAAGGTCAAGTGAAAGTGAAAGTGATGTGTGTACACTTTTTGTCTTGGCTCCCCAGCGTAAATGTTGGCTGTCCCTGAACACACACCCAAAATATCTGCACTCTATTAGGTGGACAACCAGAGAAAACATGCTCTCTGGATTAAAGACAAGCTCTCAAAACAAAAAAATGAAATATAAGAATAACAAATCAAGTTTTATTGGTGACACACAGCAGAATTTGTCTAGATGGACACCAGTCTAGTGAGAACCACAAATTCCTTTATCTGTGGGGTTGGCTTGAAGGCTTATAGATCCTGTCTTATCATCTTCTACCTGCCTCTACCCATGATTCTCCTTTTTAAAAAAAAAGAGTTTATTTATTTTAGAGAGAGATACAGAGAGAATGTGAGCAAGGGGAGGGGCAGAAGGAGAGAGAATCCCAAACAGACTCCATGCTGAACACAGAGCCCAATGCAAGGCTTGATCTCACAACCCCATGATCATGACTTGAGCTGAGACCAAGAGTCAGATGCTCAACCAACCGAGCCACCCAGGTGCCCCCCATGATTCTCATTTTCATGACAAATGACACTTTTAGATAAACACAAAATGGCAGCACAGAAATGAAAAAGTAATGTTCTGATTCCATCAAGGATGCCAAACAAATTGAAGCCAAAGCTCAAACCTGGGTATCACAATGAGAATAAGTAATGTGGAACTCAACTCAAGAAGAGTGGACTTCAGACCCAGTTCTGACTTATCAAATCAGCATGGTCTTGTGAAGCCATTAGCAGTGAAGCATAAGGAACCTCTACAAGTATTGCTCTTAGTCAAATGCCAGGGTCTGAAGCAATGGGAAGTGCATGCTGCATCTAGATGGAACTTCTGGTAAAACCATGGAAATAAATGAAAACCACTCAAATGAGAACAAATAGAGGCTCTTTATGCAGGTCTTGCCATAGCTCCATCCTTATCAATTGCATTTGACAGAGAGTAAATGTCAAGAAGCGAGGGGAAACTTGATGGTGGGGAATAGAGAAGGCTTCACGTATACTCTGATTTGAGGTTGTTGGCATGGGAAAGCCATAGGTTGGCATGGGAAAGTTGGGTTAACTAGTTGTTAACTAGTTAACTAGTTGTGTGATTGGTTTGGGGAACATAGTTTGCTTTCTCTAGTTCATCCTGAAATGGAAGTAGAGGTGATAGAGAAGCTAACACTCATTGACCAGGCCTTGACTGTTCTGAACCAATTATTGTAGAGATTGTGGTATGGTTTGGTTTGCTGGACTGGTTGCTGCTGATGTCATAGGTCAGAGTTCCATTGTTCTATGTTGTCTGGACACTGTCTGTTTGCATATTCAGCATCTTAGTAGTTTTCATATTAAACTTTCTTTTGTTCATACAGACACATTAATTCAGATCCATCAAACTCAACATATTTAAAATAAATTCATTATCTTAGTTAAATTTACAAACTTCTTTTTTTAAAAAAGATTTTATTTATTTATTTGACAGAGTGATAGCACAAGTAGGCAGAGTGGTAGGCAGAGGGAGAGAGAGAAGCGGGCTCTCCGCTGAGTAGGGAGCCTGTTATGGGTCTCCATCCCAGGACCCTGGGATGATGACCTCAGCCAAAGGCAGCTGCTTAACCGACTGAGCCACTCAGGTGCTCCTAAATTTATAAATTTCATTGCATCTAATAAACCTGTAAACCCAGGAGTCAGTCTTTTCTCTCCCATCTAATGTTACCCATATCTAATTGATCAACAGTTCCTATCAATTTCATGTCTTCAACATCTTTCCAGTCTGCACATTGACCTCCATCTCAACAGTCATTTCTTATGCCTAAGTCCTCGTAATTTCTTCTAGGACTTATTACTACAGTCTTAGTTTCTATTCTCTTCCAATACATGCTCTATATTTCTGACACAGTGTCCTTTTTAAATAGAAATCCCTGTGTGACTACAGGTCAAAGTCCACAATTCTTACCAATGGCTTCTCAGGTCCTCCATAAACTGATCACTGACTACCTCTCCAGCTTCATCTCTCCCCATTCCCATTCCTACAACCATGTTCCTTCACGAAGAGCAAAGTTAGCTTCCTATGTAGGTCATGATGTCTCTGTCTTCCATATTTGGCATATTGGACACACTCACCAGAGCTCTCCTTTCACGCCATCTCCTTTTCCTTAGACATAAATTTTGTCTGGATAGACTGTACTTCTTGAAGATGAGCTGAGGTATCCCCTCCTCTGTTCAACCTTCCACAATGTCTCCTGGCTGAGTGCGATTGCTCTTACATGCCATGTTAACAACAAGTACCTACATCTTCACTGTAGTTATCACACTTTGTGTTTGTTTGACCATGTTCCACTTAGAACATTAACATCTATAAGTGGAGATTATTTTTCAAAGTTCCTCTCTAACTGTTGTGTCTAGCATATAGAAGATGCTTAATACATTCTTGTTGGAAGCTTAAATAAGTTATGATTAGTTGCTGGATAACCTTTGTGCAAATAAGTGCAACTTTAATTTCTGTTCCCTCTTCCCATGTACCTTCCTTCTGAGGACCACTTCCTCTACCATGGTGGATAAGCAAGATGTTCAGTTTTATTGTCTCTTGGGCATTTCAGCTCAGTGCCCCTCTGAAAGTTTTGGGCTCTCCTCACTCTTTCCAACATCACTGTGTTCTGATGGTTTGTCAGTCAAAAACCATCACACACCAGACAATAGCCCTCTTGACTTGAAGATCTTTCCTCTCCACAGGAGAGTAGAAAAGGGAGTTAAGTGGAGCCTGCCTTATTTTTTCTCTTATCTTGCCTCTTTATAGTATAATAACAATTTAGGAATGAATAGTTAAAGCAACTTGAACTTTCCCCAGAGTCCCATTGGGAAAGCATCCAAGGATAGTGTGAACATTGTGGTTATGCCTTACCTTCTGCCCCTTCTCAGGCTCTCATGCCTTGCCTGTACCTCACCTTCTAGAGAGCTCTCTGTAGATTTCTACCATGGAAAAGTCATCCTTGTGCATGGAACAAGATACTGTTCCCTGGATCCAATGCAAGATACTGTTCCCTGGATCCAATGCTTCACACCAACATTTTATTATTTTTAAGTATGGAAGGGAAGAGAAAGCCTGCCCTAGGTAAATCCATGTAGGGTTTAAAAAAAATTTTTTTAATTTTATTTATTTTTTAGCACAACAATGTTTTTCTCCTGTGAAGTCTCTCAAGAATGTATTGCAGCATCACATTTGCTTCAAATACACAGCTTGATATTTTTGTTTACTTAGCACTTATGTTGAGTAAAGACACTTCTCGGGAATGACTGCAGTTAGGCTGCATTGTTTACTCACTGAGGTGAATCATACGTAATTTCTGTTTGTATTTCATTGTTCTGATTCTTGATATCTTTGATTTTTACCCCAAGAAGTCAGTTAGAAAGGGACTAAGCACTGTATAATACTGTAGCTATGTTTTTCATGCGCATGTTCATTCCCTTAAAATGCAATTAAGGAGACTACTTCCTTAGCGGATACTCATACAATTAAAAAACAAAACAAAACAAAACCACAGGGTGGTGTCCTTCCCTGTCATGCATTCCAGAGACTCGTCTTCCTTTTAAGTATTTCCACAGGTGAAGAATGGGCAAACCTATTTGCTTATCTGTGGAGGCTGTTATTTGCTAGAGCAGAGCAGGCACAGCAGATTTCCCAAGGACAGAGCTCACTTTTATGTTTTTTTTAATTAACAGAGGGAAGTAAGTCTTACCCCATGTTGAGAATGGGAACATTTCCATAAGTAGCAAAGTATTGCCATTGTGCACAACAGTCTTTGGTTCCTTCCCTACTCTGCAAACTATATTGCCTTTTGATGGAAGTTTCTGTTATCCTAAAAAGGCTTTTAACATTTAGGCAAGAAGAAAATTTCTTATTAGAGTAGGATGAACTTATTTAGTTCTCTTACATGGGGATGTGGTTGGGTGAAGAGTGAGTCATGCTGGTGATGGTAATTCATCTTGTCCCATCTGCGTGATGTTCATGGTCAGAGGCAAGATAACACAGCATCGCAATGTTTTAATAACCTCTAGTTGTATTCTGGGAAGAATGTGGTGTGGCTGGATCATATTTTTAACTGTTAGAATTTGTTTAAGTACACTTACTCTTTCTCCTATTTTCATTTCACTGTCTAAGCAACCTGACTTGTGTTTCACTGTCTCAAAAAAAAAAAATGCATAGGACTGAATATAGAAGTTGGATAGAATCCCTGGCTTTTCCTTCCCATAAATTATTCTTATTAAGAAGAACTGAATTTAAAAACAATCTGAGGGTTTTGAAGGGGTGGAGGGTGGGAGATTGGGGTACCAGGTGGTGGGTATTATAGGGGGCACGGACTGCATGGAGCACTGGGTGTGGTGAAAAAATAATGAATACTGTTATGCTGAAAATAAATTAATTAACTAAAAAAAAAAGAAAGTAAAAAAAAAATAAAAAAAGAACTGAATTTGCAGTTCAGGAGGAAAAAAAAAAAAAAAAAGAACTTCTTTGGAGGTGGGAAACCAACTCCTGGACAAGAGAGGGACAAATGCTGGTAGATCTAGGAATAGCAGGTTCTTCTTCCTTCTTCCTGGTAGAGCTCTTTGAACCACTACTATTAATTTGTACATAAATCACACAGTAACAGAAAGCCCTCACCTTGCCCTTTGCTGTCTCTCTGGGGGAAACCAAGAAAAACTTAGATGTAGTTTCCTTTAGCTTAGTGGGATGGAGGTTCAGATGCAAAATTATTTTTATTTAAGGAAGCTATGCTAAAGCTGTAATATTCCTGGCACATGAAATTAGGGGACACATTATGAAGTACCATACCACTTACAAATTGAGTGACCTTGGGCAACTTTCTTAACCCTTCCAAACCTCATGTATCTGTAAACTAGGTTCAACAATTTAACCTTGAAGGATTGTCTTAAAAACTAAAGTACAGGAGCTAATGTATGTCAAGGATTAGCAGGGTATCATTAACTGGCATCTATTATTACATTATTACTTCTACTTATAATAAAGTGACAATTATGTTGATGTAATAGTTTGAAAAGGCTTGTTTGATCCAGTGAGAACCTCTCATTATTATGTTGTCACCCTGCCCAAATACACATTTACATACCTGTCAAAATTTTAAAGCTATAAATATAGTTTTATTGAGTGAGAAGCTCATTACTGGAGATAATGTCTCAAATTTGTAAAATTGACTCCATATTTAAGTGAAGAACCCAAGAAATACTTGCTACTTCTTTAAATTGCAAAAATTTACTCATACTAAATCCTAATTTATTGCATGTACATTTCAAATACATTTATGAGAAATTCATTAAAAACTGTGAAAATGTCAACATAGAATTTTAATTATTATACTTATTACATACTGGAAATGTCACAAAATATCAGGATTATATGAGCTAAACAAATTGAGAGCATCTTTAGGGAACAAACTATTTCAGTATAAAGAGTTGTGTCTTTATTCCCTCAAAGATTTGTTGTTCAATAAATGCTAATCGATGATGATACAATAACATTTTGTGAATTTAATTTTCTCCATTTCTCTCCTCTGGGAGGGAAGGTACATGAAAAGTATGCTTTAAATAATTCTTTGCTTCAACTCATCTAACTTCTTGTTAAAGCTCTTTTGCCTTTAAAGTGTTCCTCTAACCACTCAGTCCTTCATTCCCTAAAGCAGAACTTTCTAACCAGTGATGCACAGTGTACCTAAAATGGGTTGTGCCTGGGGAGGACTCCCTCCACCTTCAAGTTGATGAGTGGGGTCTCAGAGTAGCCAGTGCTCCATGGTTCCTCTAGCTAAAACTACTACTCCCATTTCTCTCACTGTTCTGTATATATGTTATTAATATTATCTATACATGTCATGAAAGGGTAGAAAGACTGGCAAACAAATAAAAATTTTAATTCTAAATTTTAAAAAATCTCATTTAATGTTTTTGAGTGTTTTCATATATTAACAATTTATAGAAATGCTAGCTTCATGATTCACTGTTACATTCATATACTTGCAATTATATTTTTCTAGGAAAAATTTAAAAAACCATAATAGTGGGGAACATCTTTCTGAGAGTGAAAAAATTAAGAGCAAAATAAATAAGATTGATACAATTTCAAGATGCTATATCAAATTTAAAAGCCAGCTTGCTAACAGGATAGATCTTAAATATTCTCATCATACACACAGACACACACACACACACACACACACACACACAATATTTGTAACATATATGGTAACTAGACTTACTGTGATGATCATTTTGCAATACAGATATTGAAACTAATATTGTATGTTGTATGCCAATTATACCTCAATTTAAAAAAGTAAGGTGTGTACTGCTACCTCAGTGCCCCATTATTTAAGGCCCTTTTGAATAGAAATTCTTTTTTTTTAATAGAAATTCTTTAAGAGGAAGAAAAATCCAACTTTCTTGTTATCTTAATATTTCATAACTTATTTTTATGATTTATTGCTAATATAAGAGTGCTTTCTAATTATTAAGATCATAGAATTAAATACTTCAGGAAAGTTGCATAGAACATCACAAAACATTCTCATAAAGACATTTAATACATTTTTTTGCATCATATTTTACTTTACTGCTTCTACATGGAGATTAGCTATATTTGCAATGGAGGGAGTAGCAAAACAGAGCACAACAATTTGCAGCAAGCAACAATGAGTGCATTCTAGAAGAGCTGACTGCAGAAGTTATAGGTTCAACTTCTTTAAGACAGACCCAAATAACAATGGTTTAAATAAAATGAAGATTATTTCTCTCACAAAGGAATTCAGGGCAAACAGGACGGCTCCAAATGTCAGTGGTCCAGGCTCTCTTATCATGTACTATTCTGGTATCCTCAAAGTATTTCCACTTCATGGTTGAACATGTCTGCTCCAACTCTAACCACCATGTTAATGATCTAGTTGTGGAAAGGAGTAATGATGGTTATAACTTTTTCTTTTAATTGGTTAACCTGTAAATTTCTTACATTACTTTTTTTTATATTCTATTGGACAAGATATAGGCAGATGGTCATGCCTACCTTCAAGGAAGGATGAGAAATGAAATCCAGCTAAAAACTATTACTGTGAAAGAGGAAAAGGGGCATTATAAAACAATTAGCAATCTGTGTAGCAAAAGACCAATGTGGAAGCAGCTATAAATAATCACATATGAGACAAAGAAGAACATTTTATGTGAACTTCAGCATACTTTGGTTTTACTGGAGCCCCAGAGGGAACACAGGGATGTCACTATACAACCTTTCCTTCAATCTGAGATATGCTGCCAGAAAATAATTATTTTCCATTCCCAAGATACATTTTATAAAGTTTTATTTATTTTTTATTTTTTTATAAACATATAATGTATTTTTAGCCCCAGAGGTACAGGTCTGTGAATTGCCAGGTTTACACACTAAACAGCACTCACCACAGCACACCCCCCCCACAAGTCCATGACCCCACCACCCTCTCCCGACCTCCCTCCCCACAGCAACCCTCAGTTTGTTCTGTGAGATTAAGAGTCTCTTATGGTTTGTCTCCCTCCTGATCCCCTCTCATTTCATTTATTCTCTTCCTACCCCCCAAACCCCCTACAATGCATCTCTATTTCCTCATATCAGGGAGATCATGTGATAGTTGTCTTTCTCCAATGGACTTATTTCGCTAAGCATAATACCCTCTAGTTTCATCCACATTGTCGCAAATGGCAAGATTTCATTTCTTTTGATGGCTGCATAGTATTCCATTGTAGATATATACCACCTTTTCTTTATTCATTCATCTGTTGATGGACATCTAGTTTCTTTCCATAGTTTGGCTATTGTGGACATTGCAGCTATAAACATCGGGTGCTTGTGCCCCTTCAGATTACTACGTTTGTACCTTTAGAGTATACCCAGTAGTGCAATTGCTGGGTCATAGGGTAGCTCTATTTTCAACTATTTGAGGAATCGCCATGCTGTTTTCCAGAGTGGCTGCACCAGCTTGCATTCCCACCAACAGTGTAGGAAGGTTCCCCTTTCTCCGCATCCTCGCCAGCATCTGTCATTTCCTGACTTATTAATTTTAGCCATTCTGACTGGTGTGAGGTAGTATCTCATTGTGGTTTTGGTTTGTATTTCCCTGATGCCGAATGATGTGGAGCATTTTTTCATGTTTCTGTTGGCCATGAGATACATTTTTTTAATATTGTAAGATAAATAAGCCCAGCAGTCCTTTAAAGAATTTATCCTCTACTAGGAAAAAAAAAATTAATGTCATATGTTAAGTATAATAATAAAAATAGGTACAGAGTTTAGTGGTGGGATAAAACAATTGAGGTAATTCCAGTAAAATTTTATCAAGGATTTATACAATGATTGAGCTAGGTCTGAATGGTGAACTTGCGGGTTTTCATCTATTTCTTGGAAAAAGAGAAATTATGCACAACTTTAGCTTACTAAGGAATTTTTTTATCATTATTATAGCCAAGAGATCTGGTAGTGAGAGCAGGAGATCTCCAATTTATTTAAGGTTTCTGTTCACTGACCCTCCACCAAACATGGTGACCCTCTTGGGCAGGGCCTCACAGACCTCTCTCTTCAGATTTGAGCTGGTAGCTTGCTCTTTCTAGTTCTGGAGTCTGCATTATCTATCTCTTGTGTTTTGCCTATCCTGACATTTTCCATCCCTCTCCCCCTCCGCACTCCTCCTTCTTTCTCCTCCTCTCCTAGCCCTCCACTTCCTCCAGTCTAAGTAAAACCCTCTTCACTATCTTAATTTGATCCTGTCCATCTGTTTACTACTGGAAACCTGATGAGTATAATATGTTATATATTGAAAAAAATATAAAATACACAATGAAATAAGGTATAAAAGTCTTATTCTAAATTACAAACACAATCATCACACACACATACAAATACTTAATGAAAGTGGAACACATAAGGGCACAAAACTGAGATAATTTAATATAGCATTCTTTGGTGCATGCCATGTTTTTAGGATTGGATTCTTATAAAACATTGAATTAATATATAGATACATAATTTTGAATTTATTTGCTTACATATTTATGTCCAATGAGAGTTAAGCATGTAATTTTAAATAATAATAAAACTTAAAATTAATAATTAATTGAATATTGAGAAACATTTCTAACTATAGGGTGGTCAATTTCTGCTTTAAGTTCAACAAATCAAGAAATAAAATGAACAAAAAAGTACAAAAATTGCAGTGACTTTGTATAAGTAGTCCTTAATTATCACTGCCTAAAAAACATTAAATTTAAATCAAAGATCTATATAGTCAATAATAATTGATTAGGATATTGCTATTCAAAAATATAAGGCAGTACTAAAGCAATATTCAGAGGTAAATTCATAGTGAAAATATTTTCAATATGTAAGTGATAGGAATAAAAATAGACATTAAAATGAAGATAAGAGAAATTTTCAGAAAACAATGGAAGGAGAATATAAAGAAAAAATTAAGTAAAATGTATATTAAATTATGTATAGTAAATGTATATTAAGTATTTATTAAATGTATATTAAGTGATGATTCAAGAATTGGTTCTTCTCAAATGCATAGCATACCAAAACAATGTACTCTGGCTAATCTGATCAATTTATAGAGAATGTGGAAGTATACTTAGAAGTTAGTAAAAACCAGAAATCAGAAAAATATAAAACACTTTGGAGTCCAGTCTTGAAATTATTTTTAATGGCATGTATTATGATCAGTTAAAAATGTTTTTAGGGATGTCTGGGTGACTCAGTCAGTTAAGCTGCTGCCTTCGGCCCAGGTCATGATCCCAGAGTCCTGGGATCCAGTCCTGCATCAGACTCCTTGCTTGGCAGGGAGCTTGCTTTTCTGTCTTGCCTCTGCCTGCCACTCTGTCTGCTTATTTCCAAGTGCTCACTTGCTCTCTCTGACAAATAAGTAAATAAATAAATAAAATCTTAAAAAAAAGTTTTAAAAAGCCTGAATAATAGAATAGTGTAATTTAATTCTGAGAGAATATAAATTAGCACAACTGATTTAAAAAATTAATTAAAATCTGAAAAAAGATAGTAAAAGTGTTTTATACTTTATACTTTATACTAGATTCTCTCTGGGTTAAAAAGCTTATTAGAAACATCCATTGCATTAAGAAAGAGGACAAGATTCTACAAAATAAAAGACAAGTAAAATGTCACAAATGTTAGGCAATGAAATGGCTCATTCCTGTGTTAGAAAATATGAGATCCTGGATGAAAGAGATCGTATTTTTTTCCTTATGGAGCATAAAAATAGAAGCCTATTTCCAAAAATAGTAGTGAGACTTTTCTTGAGAAATATTTAATATACAAATAATCTCCACCCAATTATTGTATATTTTGATATCTGCTTCTGTCAATGATGAAATAACAGAGAACAGACTTACCATCCTGTTGGGAAGGGGGTCCAAATCAGATCTGACTCTCTCACTGAGTTGACCAGACAAAGGTTAGATTTTCAGGGTGAGGTGACTGGAATCTTAAGAGCAGATTTCCAGTGAGGAGGCACCTTTTAATATTTAAGGAAAAAAATAGCAAACATATAAATCCTTCTGGAGATTTGAAAAAGATGAAACACTGCCAGTACATCTGATGAGTCAGCGTAACTTGGAGAACCAAACCTTACAGGAACATGACTGACTCAGGGCTTTTGCAATCATTTGACTCATGAACATTGATGCAACAATTCCAGCTAGAATACCAACAAACTGAATCTAGCAACATATGATTTTAAATCATTGTGAAAAGTTGATGATATATTTTTTTAGAAATGCATATATATTAAATATTCTCTATACTATTCCCTATAACCTCCCTCCCCATTAACAAAATTATGGAGAAAAATATTATAGCTGCAGAAAAAAAAGCTTTCAGAAACATTACACATTCATTCACGAGAAAAGCTTTTATAACATTAAGAATAGAAAGAAATTTTGTTAATGTAATAAAGAGTAACCATCCAAAGAAGCTCAATCCCTAGAGCTAACACTATACTTAATGGTAAAG
The DNA here is from genome assembly GCF_022355385.1 of Mustela nigripes. Classification (NCBI taxonomy): domain Eukaryota; kingdom Metazoa; phylum Chordata; class Mammalia; order Carnivora; family Mustelidae; genus Mustela; species Mustela nigripes. The sequence goes on along the minus strand of NC_081571.1, from coordinate 68,332,794 downwards.
TATTGATAGTTTTCCCTTTGGGAGTGAAACAGGCAAAGAAATTTGCTATTATCACTTATCTTCAGTATTGTACTGGAGGATTAGGAAACTATTGTTAAATAGAAGAAGAAAAGCTCTACAAATGGATAATTTTGACGGCATTATAGGCAAAACCTTCCAATCTTTAAAATAGCCCTTTAAGAAAGGGAATGTCAAGCCAAATGAAAGAGCCAAATATTGCAATCCATATAACCATAAATGGCTCAGAATTCATAAAAGATTCATAAAAATCAATAAGGAAAAGGTCTATGTAGTAAAAACACGGGCAATGAATTTGAACAGGCAATTTGTAAAAGTGAATAGCCACTTGAGCAATTTTTGTTCAACAGAGTACATATTACTAGTTTTACTAATTGTAATTGGAAAATGTACAAATAAACCACAGTGAATTTTTTTTTAAGATTTTATTTATTTATTTGACAGAGAGAGATCACAAGTAGGCAGAGAGGCAGTCAGAGAGAGAGAGAGGAGGAAGCAGGCTCCCCCCTGAGTAGAGAGCCTGATGTGGGGCTTGCTCCCAGAACCCTGAGATCATGACCTGAGCCAAGGGCAGAGGCTTAACCCATTGTGCCACCCAGACACACAAACCACAGTGAAATTCTATTAGACACCACCAGGATGGCTGAAGTTTTAAACAACCTGAACTGTCAAGTGTTAACAAGAATCTGGAACAATAGGAACTTTCACCAGCTTTGGTGGAAGTGTAAATTGGAATAAGCATTTTGGAAACCAGTTCGACTTGCCAGTTAAGTTGAGAGATGCATACCTTATTACCCATAAGTTCTACAGTTAGGAATTCGTCCAGCAGAAATGTATACACATTTGCCCTAGAAGACACAGACCTGAATCTTCACAGTAACGTTATTCACAATAGCCTCAAACTGGAAATAATTTAAATATCTACCACAGAGTGGGCACACGAACTGTGGATTATAATTACAGTGGAGTACTCTTCAGGAAAATGAATGAACTTAAGCTGTAGACAAAAACAAGGAATAAAATAGGTGTATAATATCAATCTGTTGTTGAAAGAATCAAAATACAAAAATACATACTATATGATTCTGTTTGGATAACATTCAAAAACAGGTGAAATGTTGTGTTCGAGGATGTGTGCTAACAAGTGTGTAGAAAAGGAAGAAAAACAACACTATAAAAGGATGCGGGAGAGAGCATGTCCTGGGGGCTTCTGGAAGGTGCTGGCAAAGTTCTGTTTCTTCACCTGTTTACACTTGGGGATTGCTTTGCAAGAATTCATTGAGTAAAATATATTTTATATACTTTTCCGTATGTCTGTTATAGTACACAATAAAAAAGTTTAATAAAATCAACACAATTACTAGTCTTTAAAGTGAGGAACTCTGTATTTTAACTGGAAAGTTAAAGTAATGTTGAATGCTACAAAGTGGAAGAATGTGTCGGTTAATTAACTCACTCCTTTACCTTTGTATTAGAATTGTTCCTTATCATAAATGGTATTGAATTTTTATACGAACACCTGCATGTCTCCTCTCTAGTTTTACAAATACTGTCAGAAGTTTAAGTTTTACAAGTAATTTTGTATGCCTTTGTTTTTTGAAGAGGTTTGTAACAAGTGGACATAATTGAATTTGAGCTGACATGGCCTGCAAAACTCTACTTTTCTGGCTTTTGTTTCGAAAAAAACCCGAACTATTAAAGTTCTTTTGTTAGATAGTTCACTGTCAAGAGACAGTGCCTTTGTGAAGAAACTAGGGAATAAGGAGATATTCCTGGTGTCTTCAGTGGCTAAAGTTAGTGATTCCTTTGATTAAGGAGATTTATGTTTTGTGCCTTCTTTTTTTTTGCAAAGTACAAAGAAATTAGGGGCCCCTGGAGGGATGAAACTTCGCTTCTTGACAGTCCAATGAGAATGGGCTCAGGCTTAAATTTATGTTAACATAATAATTATGTTAACAAAATAATAATAACGTAATAACATAAATAATTATATATTTGGTGAAAAGACAGAAGAGAAGCTTCTAAAGTATGTTACAATTTTTAACTTTGGTGTCAATTGCATGAATGTTTGCTTTGCAAAATTCAGTTTCACATGCACTTTGTGCTCTGCTTCTTTTTGTATCAGCTGGTGGTCTCTTGAAAATAGAGTCTAATGCAAGGGTTTAGTGCTGATGCTTTATTTGTGAGGTGCAATTCTGGGAGATGGGAGCAAATGGAAGAGAGCTACAGTGCAAGCTGATGGAACACCATGCTGATCCTGCAAAAGAGGCCACGGGCTGCTTGGTAAGTGCACCTGCCTTGCCTTGCATACTGCCTCCACGCAGACTATCTCCAGAGAAAGAGTATCTCAGAAGAGAACAGTAAAGAGAAGGAGAGATGCGTTTATGAGGACTTGTCTTGTCCTCATTGGTCAAAGATCGAGTCATCAGGTATTGCCCTTCTAGAGAGCATTAGTTGGCCTGTTAGGTGGTCCCTTGGGGAGTCAGATATTATACTGGGTCTTGCATTTCACTTCAGCCCAAGAAATCTTTGAAGAGCCAGATTCTCCCAGGCTGCAGTCAGTCAACCTCTGGTAGAGAACATCTGTGAATGTGTTTGTATTGGAATGTTATGGAAGTGATGGGGGAACAGAACGCAGATACAGAAGGTCCAGGAGTCAGGAGAGGCCAAGAGGATATTGAGGAAGTCTTGAAGATATATTTGAGCAAAACAAATTTTAAAATTTTTAAATAAAATTTAAAACAAAAAAGTAAAGTGATGTGTGTGTGTGTGTGTGTGTGTGTGTGTGTATCTTACATACACTTCTTAGCCATGAAAGTTACTTGAAATAAATTCATTACTTCTAGAATCCATCACTTTAAAATGTATTCTTGCATGCTGATAAAAGGATTTCATTTTTTAAATTTCTCTGCTTAGAAAAGTACATTTTATTCCTGAGCTGCAGAACAAATCAATTTGTAGGTTTCTATTGGTAGGGAGAAATTAGTTCATAATCATCTCTTTGTGATAATGTTTTAAAATTCATGCTTTGTTTCAAAAAGGTTGTATCATTTATTACTGTTGTTATATAAATAATTGTTGATGTGTTTTATGGAAATTTTTATTCCTACTGAAAGTTCCTTATTTTCAGTCAGTATGGTTTAATACTATAGTTTAAAGTAGCTTTGAGGGGTGCCTGGGTGGCTTAACCTTAGTTGGTTAAGGGTCCAAGTCTTGAATTCAGCTTCGGTCTTGATCTCAGTGTTATGAGATGTTGGGCTTTGCACTGGGCATGGAGCTTGCTGAAAATTCTCTGTCTCCCTCTCCCTTTGCCCCTCATCCCTAACAATATGAAAATAGACAAAATAAAGTACCTTTGAGATTAATTTCCTTGTCTTCCATGATGTTTTAGTTTTTGTCAATGAACACAGTGCATAATGTCAAAACTCTTTTTTGGATTCAATGATGATTGTCAGTTATTTTTTTTAAAGATTATTTATTTATTTATTTGACAGAGATCACAAGTAGGCAGAGTGACAGGAAAAGAGAGAAAGAGAGAAAGAGAGAAAGAGAGAGAGAGAGAGAGAGAGAGAGAAGGAAGCAGGCTCCCCAGCGAGCAGAGAGCCTGATGTGGGGCTCGATCCCCGGACCCTGAGATCATGGCCTGAGTGGAAGGCAGAGGCTTTAACCCACTGAGCCACCCAGGTGCCCCTATCAATGAATTTTTAATTAAAAAATCATATCACCAACAACAGACTTTGAAAAGGAACAGCATATAACAAACCCTCAACTTTCTTGCTCTGTTTTACTTACGTCAAAGCCAATCCTGTGTACTCTGTCAGACACAGACACTGTCTGTGTCCAGGCAGTGATTGGAGATGACATAAAAAAACAACAGAACAAATAAAGCAGCCTTGCTGATCTCACTTTAAATACAGGATCACTGAACTAAGAGGTTCTTCACGCTGCCCATTGATCACAATGTACTTTCCTGGTCGATTTCCACTTTCTCACATTCCTGATTTTCTACTCTCTCTTCACACTTGCAACATGTCTTTCCAATCCTCATTATCAGATGATAACCTATTTTCCTTTTTTACTGAAAAATGGGAGCAATCAGAAAAAAAACATTTCAAGAGCTCTAACCACCCCATCTCCTCAGGTGTCTGTAGTTGAGCTCACGGGACAACAACAATGAATGTACCCTCCACACTCTTCACTGCGGTCAGCCACCGTGTTATGCGCTCTGTCCTATTCTCCTTCACTCATTCAAGTTCAACACTCCAGCAATTTTCTCATCTCTCTCCCGCATCAGTATCTTTTCTTTTTCCCAACCATTTGCATCAGCATGCAAATATGATTTTTAAAATTACCATCATAAAATGATCTTCTCTTGACCCCACATCTCTCTCTAGCTTTCATACCACTTTCCATCTCACTTTTTAAAATAAAAGAACTCTCTAAAAGAATCACCCTTGCTTGTAGTACTCTCTTCTCATTGTGTCTTGGAGTCACCGGGATCAGCTTTCCTCCTATAGCACTGCCCTCAACCTGCACTTTGTAAAGATCAGCCATGACCTTCAAATGTCAAGGAGCATTTCTCATTCCTCATCTTACAAGTAGCATTTGCATCATTGATCACGATGTCATCTTGAAATACTTTCCTTATATGTCTTCCAACACCATAACTGACTGGTTTTACTTTGACCTTTATGGCCACCCACTCTCATTGTCTTTTGCTGGCTTCATCTTCATCTCCTCTATCTTTCAATATTGGAGTGTCCCAGTAAATAGTAGACATCTTCTCTTTCCTATTTGCACTCACTAGTCACATGGCTTTACATATAATCTAAATGTTGGGGTCTCTTAAGCCCTGGATTCCAGAAATGCAGATGCAGCTGTCTTCTTCACATTTCCACATGATATCTAAAGCATTACAAAGATCTTACTTCAGAAAACTTGGCTGTTCCCACCGTAGACATCTCCGTTTAAGCTGATTGCAATTCTATTCCAGTTTCTTGAGCTAAAAACCCTCCTGTTAACCTTGACTCTTCTTTTTCACACTTATATCCAAAGTTGCAGAAAATCTCCCTGTTCTGCCTTCAAAATATATCCAAATTTTGACCTGTACACTGTCTCAACCACCATGGGGCCAAAGCCTCCAACATCTGATTGGTCTCTCTGCTTCTGCCCTTCTTCTATTCCTCCTACTGCTAACACTGCAAAGTAATCTTGCTAAAATGGAGATTTTCTTAGAAATTCACTACTCCTTATCTTAATGAGTAAATGCTACCAAGTTAATACAATTTTCAAGGCCTGACAGAATCTTGCCCTGTCTTACCCTTTAACTACATTATCTACTGTTTTGTTGACTTTCTTCCAGCTACCATGAATTTCTTACAGTTCCTTGAATATACTAGGTACTTTTGTACTCAGGGCTCTTCACTTGTTTCCTCTACTTAGAAGTTTCTTCCACTAGATATAATCTTTGAAGTATATATGGAAACTCCACACATACTTAAATTTTAATACCAACTTCTACATTACTCATGGGATAAAGAAAAATCAAAATGAAAACTAAACATATTTAGCAATGAAAAAACTGTAGGTACCTCATATGCAAATTTACAGGATAAGAGTCCCTGGGTGGCTCAGTTGGTTGAGCACCTGACTCTTAGTTTCAACTCAGGTCATGATCTCAGGGTCATGGGATCGAGCCGCATGATGGGCTCCATACTCAGCACAGAGTCTGCTTGAGATTCTTTCCCTCTCCTTGTCCCTCTCCCTCTGCTCCCCCTCTCTTGTTCTCTCTCTCTCTCAAATGAATAAATAAAATCTTTAAAAAAACATAAGATCTAGATTAAACAGGGAAAAATTATAGTCTTAACTGCTTTATTAAAACAAGAAATGCCAAAAACTATGAATGAAATATTCAAGGAAAGACAGAGGGAAGAAAGTTTCTAAAAAGGTAGAAGAAAAATAGTAAAAGCAATAAAAAACAGTGAAAAAAAGAAATAGATACATGATATAAAAAATAAAAAAGCTGAACTGACTCATTGAACAAACTAATAAAATCAGTAAACTTTGGAAAAGATTAAAGAACCTTATAAGAAAGTGCAAAGAAACATACTAGAAAAAAAGTGCAACCACAGATGCTGCAGAGTTTGAAAGCTATGATTATGAAGAAATTTTGCCAAATGTTAGAAAACTCAAATGAAGTGAACAACCTCTATAAAAATAGAAGCAAAACTGAACTAAGAAGAAATGCAAACTATATAAATCATAGAAAGATGAACAAATTCCTAACTTGTAGTTAAGATATTCTTCACACAAAATACAAGATTCCAGTTTTATATAGGTGACACTTCTTTAAAACAAACATTTTCAATTTTGTACATAACATTTCAGAAAAATATATTGACTAATGTATATATTTTATCATAAGGCAAGGCACTTATAGTGTGAGAAATAAAATATGTACACAATTTCTCTCTGTGATACAAAAACCCCAGACAAAATATAAACAAACTAAATCCAGCAATGTGTAAAAATATAATATATTTTATCAAGGTGTGTTTATTTCCTAATGCAAGGAGAGTTTTCCATCGCAAAATTTATCAATGTAATTCACATTAAAATGAAGCCCATAAGATATATATCATTAGAAGCAAAGAAAGTATTCAGTAAAGCTCAGTATCCATTAATAAGACAAAGTCTTAGAAAATGATAAAGTATATACAAAAACTATAACAAATATCATATTTTATGATTAAACATTGAAAGCATGTCTCCAAAAATCAAGAAGCACGGTGTAAGATGGCCTTTACAAGCATTTCTTTATTATTTTTCCCTTGAGATCCAAGGTAGAACAGTGTTAGAAGAAAACAAAATGCAAGGGTATAAGAACGAAAAAAGATAAAACATTCATTCAGCAATGAAATGATTGTCTTCGTAGAAAACAGAGGAATCATAGAGAATCTATTGATATCTTATAAGAGATTTTAACAATGTTTGATTCAAAAATCAATATATAAAAAGCAATTTTATGAGCACACATTTATACAACATAATTAAAAACACAATTTGAAAAGGTAAACGATTTACAGTAGCTATAATTACTATATTTAAGAATAATATAACCAAAGATGTGCATGGATTTCATGTATGAAACAAAATTTATTTAAAGATCTTTAAGAAAAAGCAAATAAGGATACTTCTCAAGTATACTTCAAGTATACTTCTCAAGACTAAATATTGTAAACATATTGATCTACGGATTCAATTTGTATTTTATATAAAAATTCAAAGATTTCAGATAACACTTTAGTTGTGTTGTGTGTGTGTGTGTGTCTATGTGAAAATGGTCACATCGATCCCCAATTTTTTTTTTATGTAATAATATACTGAAAAAGAAAAGTTGGTGGAACTCACTATACTATATAAAAAGATTTATTAAAATACTTTAATATGTAAGCAGTGTATGGTACATATATTGCAATGGATGTGTTAACTAATGGAAGATATTAATGCTCTTAAAGGAAGAGAAGCAAATATAGAAACTTGAACTCTGTTGGAAGGCTTATTGAAAATTCAGTAAGGAAAAGACTGAGTTTTCAATCACTAAAACAAAACCAAAAAACAAAACAATTCTAGTGAGGTTAAATGTGGAAAATACAATACCATTTTAGAGGATAACAAAAGACAATATTTTCTCGCCTTTTCAGTAGGAATAGATCTGTTAAAGACAGATGTACAAAACACAAAGGAAACAATAAGTTTGCCACCATTAAAGTGAAGAGCTTCTGGTCTTTAGAATATACCATAATGATAGCAAAATAATAAGCCATAGAATGGTGAGTATTTGCAACAAATATTCAAAAAAAGTCTCTATCTAGAACACAAAACCAGCTGAGTCAATAAGAAAAACAATCCCCCCCTACTTCTATTTCACTGGCAGGGACAAAATATTTGAACAGGGGATTTCACAAAAGAGAAAATAGGAATGGCTGATAAACACACTGTATCACGGGTAACCTCTGTGACAACATCACAATATAATAATAACCTTTGTCACTTATCAGATTGAATAAAGAATGTCTGACAATGTCAGACACTGATATCTGGATGGGGGAAATAGAAGATGTCCTCTGGGGACACTCAAACAGGTTATTTCAAATACAGTGGTATGTTTCTTTCTCTTTCTTTTTTAAGTAGGCTCCACACTGAGCCTGGTGCCCAGGCCCGGCGTAGGGCTTGAACTCACGACCCTGAGATGGAGACCTGATGCTTCACAGACTGAGCCTCCCAGGCGTGTGTTAAGCTGAAAGATAGGAATGCAGGTGTTTTAAAAAAAATTCTTCACTGTTCTTTACCCATAGATTATGAATATTACTTTGTATGTATTCAATATTTAGTAAAATCATTGAAAAGAAAAAAGGTCACCAAATCTCAAAGGGTTTCGTGGGATTAATAAAATGCATTAATACTATAGATTGAAATAAGTCAAATAAATGAGGCAAATGGGAAGCTTTCCCAGGAAATCACAGACGCGTGTGTAAGGGTACACGGGCCAGGCACCAAGGTGGCTTCTTTCCTAGGGAATCATAGGGGTGTTCCTCACATTGCACAGGCAGGAACACGACTACCATTAGACGAACGTTGGTTTTCACATGGGAAACAAAGACCGGGGTTTTCTCATGAGAGGTCTCTCACATTTCCTCTGTCCTTCGTCCCTCCTAATTTTAAATTTTCAAAATATTCTAAATCTATTAATAACTGTGACTAAAGAGATTTCAGAAATTGAGTGCTGAAGAATGAGAATGAGGGGCAGAGGGAACTCAGGCAAGATGGCATGAACTACTCCCAGTTGATGGAGTAAGGCTGTTTCCTGGACATTCGGGGTCCTGTTTCATGATGTCATTGTTAATATAATTATCAAAACACATTTGCTGCTTGGAGAGGTGATGCTACTTAATGGTAAATATCATACTTTTTGGAGTCTGACTGACATTGGGTTTGGATTCTGCCTCCCGCACTAATGAGCTTCCAGCAAGAACACATTATTTAACTTCTTTAATAGTCTGATTCGAATAGTCTCAGTTTCCTCCTTGGTTACACGGGCATAGGTACTACCTCCCTCCTCGGACTGGTTTGAGATCTAAATGGTTTGGTAAGCCTGTTGCACAGAATCCAATACTTTGTAAGAACCCAGTAGGTGATAACCATAGTAATTTTATTTCTTTTTACACTCTGACTCTAAAAGATTAAAAAAGCAGGAATTTGTAACTTCTTATTAAACATCAACTCTGAGTTATCAATGACTGTAAAGATTGTTAGGTTTGATAGGAAACTGGGTAGTTGAAGAATGCCAAAGTCAAACCAGAGAGATAACTTTCTGGTCCTGATGGGAGGAGGAGTTAGACAGTCATGACCTGAATTCAGTGGTTGATCTTCACGTCATTAATAGCAGGTCACCCAGATGGTGCCTGATGCGATGATGGGCACTGTGTCATCTTTGATGTATTCTGAATCCACCAGTATTTAGAACTAATTTCAAGAGGAAAGACCAACTAGAGGAACTGATGGCACATCTGGAAACCGAAGTGGTCTTTGGTTTAACAAGGTCTCCTCAACCAGTCAATGCCACGACGGAAATGAAAACCTAAGGGGGAGTTATATCAGATGAAACAACAAGAGATTTAGGGCTATAAAAGATTTAGGACTATAAAAAAGCAGAGGTAGTATGTGTCCCAGTTTGGATAAGCCAGCTCTGCTGAGCATTTCTGGAACAACTGGGGAAATTAGAATATGGACTATATGTTAGGTAAGGAGACATAGAGATTAAGAAACTGAAAAAAAAATGTGTTTGTATGTGTGTGGACACAGCAAAATATCTGTGAAGTTTTACACTAAGGTATAGTTTAAGACTGTATAGAAATAATCTATGGATGGTAGAAATATGACATTTCTACTTTCTTGGTATTGTTTATCTGAATTTCCTTTTTTATAATAGACACAGACTTCATTGAGATAGTAAAAATATCTTGCCTGTCTGTTGTCTGTTGCCTATAATTAGGCAAATATTGAAAATTTTTTTGAGATTTATTTATTTTAGAAAGAGTGTGAGATCGTGCCCCAAGAGCATGAGTGGGGGTTGAGGGGTGGCGGGGGAAGCAATTTCAAGCAAACTCCCTGCTGAGCTTGGAGCCCAAGCAGCAGACTTGATCTGAGGACCTTGAGATCATGACCTGAGCTAAAACCAAGAGTCAGCCTCCCAACCGACTGAGCCACCCAAGTGCCCTGAAATATTTTTGAGATAAATATTTTATCAAGTGTGTTTACATAGCATAAATTTGGAATCATTTGACTCAAGTGTTCAGGCTTCAGTGAATGTGAAGGCATTTGTATATTTCCTTAGACCTAATTGCGTGTGCGCCCAACATTTGAGTTTCTCAGGCATTTTCATTCATTTGGGTCCCATCTTGGCAGTCTCTGGAATACAGCTAAGTGTACAGTAGAGAAAGTAACAAGCATCATTGTTTCCAATTACTAATGAAATGATAATTTTACTAAGATTTCTCTAGAGAACATATTTAGTCTGGCATTTAAATAATTAAATAAATTCAAGCGACCCTGTAAATTGTTTTTATGTAAATCATCCAACAACGAATGGTGGTTTTTCATAAAGTAATTACTAGGAAATTGTAACATGTCTAACTTGTCATGATTCCTCAGAATATATTTGCTAAAATATTGCTTTGAGAAAATCGCAAAGCAACCTCATATTTATAATGTTATGAATTATACTTTCCTGTAATTTACTTTTCTCCTTCAAACTAGTTATTTTCTATATTGTTAAAATGCAGCATCCTTAACCTTTGCATGCATTTCTTGCAATTTTGAATTCTTTTCTATGAACAGTTGGTAAACATTCCAATTGTTTGTCATAAAATTACCATTGAAGAGCAGGTACAGTCAGAATTTCACTATGGGATCTTATTGTGGTTTGGATTTACATTTCCCTGATGTTGAGCATCTTTTCATGTGTCTGTTCATCATTTGTAGGTCATCTTTGGAGCAATGTCTGTTCAATTCTTTTCGCCATGTTTTTTTTAAAGATTTTATTTATTTATTTGACAGAGATCACAAGTAGGCAGAGAGAGAGGGGGAAGCAGGCTCCCTACTGAGCAGAGAGCCTGATGTGGGGCTCGATCCCAGGACCCTGAGACCATGACCTGAGCTGAAGGCAGAGGCTTAACCCACTGAGCCACCCAGGCGCCCCTCTTTTGGCCATTGTTAAAATCAAGTTATTTATTTATCAGTATTGAATTAGAAGAGTTTCTTCTTTATTTTGAATGTTAACCCCCTTATCAGATACATGGTTTGCAAGTATATTTTCCCATACTGTGCAGAAATTATAAATATATATGACAGAGACTTACAAAATGCAAAAGGGTAAATATTTATTGCTTGCTTCTTGTTGTTTCCTGTGTTTTATATGATCACGGCAGAATCTTGGTCAAGCCCAACTCATTCCATTTTTAACAGGTAGAGCCCTCGTCACTGACCCTTTTCATCTTCCTTGTTCAGGTCTCTGAGATGATGGTTCTGGAACTAAGTGTTCGTCTTGCCCTGGAGGGACCGCTGAGCCCTGTCTCCAGACATTCTCATTTGGTGTGGAAACGGAGCTCAAGGAATTGCTTTTCGATCAGTTTTTCAGGTGATGCTGTTGTGGCTGATCCGAAGCCCAGGCTTTGATAACCACTGCTCTCAGCAAATGATTCCAATTTACCCAAATGACTCGAATCCGGCTCCCAGCCTACCTCTCCAGTGTTTCCTTCTCTCACCCAAAATGACTTTTTCAACCTCCAAGGTCCCATCAGAAGCCTTGACGTCATGGTTAATGCCCCCTCCAAGCCCCGGTGGGCGTGTGAGGAACTCCATCATAAAACGACCCTCCATCCCTCCCAAGTCTCAACATCCAGCTCTTCTGCACATTCTCTTGCCTCTCCTTCCTCCGTGAACAGTTGGAACTTTCTTTCTGCTTTGGGAATGATGACATTACTCATCCCGGGCCTTTATTATTTATTTTTTATTTTATTTTATTTTTTGCTAGGATCCAGTTTTTCTCAATAGACCAAACTTGACTCCTTTCTGCCTTGTGTTGAGTGGTCAGCTGCGTCCGTGCTCCCCGAGCCAGCCCTGCGGGCTCCCTGGGGGCCCTCCCTCTCTCCCCGGCCTTGGACGGCTCCGCGGTGAGCCTGCTGCTCGCAGGCCACAGCTTGGGGCTGGAGACAGCCGTGTGGCTTCGCGCAGCTGGCTCCCTGCGACAGCCTGCTGGCTGCGGACACTTGGCCGCGACTCCTGCTCGGCGTCCCTTTGTGTGCTGCTCATGGGTTCCCTGGATTATTTTCCACACCAATTTCAGGCCTTGTTTTATGTCGTGAAACTCTCAATTCTACCAGATCTCTCGCCTTTGATTTGATTTGTGTATATCTGTTTTTATTTTCCCCCAAGTCTCAGAGCAAGATGTAGCATTCTCTTAAAAGTTAATTTCTGACATTTTTTTTTTTTCAAAGATTTTATTTATTTGACAGAGAGAGATCACAAGTAGACGGAGAAGCAGGCAGAGAGAGAGAGGGAGGAAGCAGGCTTCCTGCTGAGCAGAGAGCCCGATGTGGGGCTCGATCCCAGGACCCTGAGATCATGTCCTGAGCCGAAGGCAGCGGCTTAACCCACTGAGCCACCCAGGCGCCCCAATTTCTGACATTTCAAAGCGATGTCTGATGTCCTTGGCCCTCCCTCTCATCAGGCGAACAAGGGAGCTTGTCGACTCCTCTCTCTACTGCCTTTTCCTTGAACTTTTCCTGCTTTTTCCCAACCTTTCCCCTTTCCGAACTTGGACTTCTTTCCTTCTGCTTTGAAGGCTGCCTCCGTTTTCTCTATTAAACGAAACGTTTGCTTCCTCCGGCTTACCCTTCCTGATACCATTCCGTTTCTGCGATCACTCAGGCTCTTTGAAAGAACGGCCTCGTTCAAGTCAATTCATCGGTTTCCTCAGTAACATCTGTCCTCCTCGAGTTCTGGAAATCTGGATGGGGACCCACGTCCTCAGCCACTCTCTCCGAAGCTGGGAATGGCAAATTCTATTCCCTCTCTTCCTGTCCCAGCTGAACTGAATGTCTGTTCTCAGGGTTGATTCTGTTTGATTTTTTGCGTAATTTTCTGTGTAATTTATATTTATTTATATCATGTATCTATTTTGATAGATCTTATTTATATATTATTTGTTTTTATTTTTTGATTTTATTAATTATTTTAATATTATATTTCTATTTTGTATTTATATATTTATACATTATTTAAATTATATTTATCTTTATAATTTGTATTTTCGATATATTATCATTTTCTGTATAATTGATGATTTCCCTTTCAATCCTTTTTTAAAAAGATTTTATTTATGCATCAGAGTGAGAGTGTGTTCTCATGAACAGGGGGCTAGGCAGAAGGAGAGGGAGAGGCAGACTCCCAGCTGAGCAGGGAGCTCCACGCAGGACTTGATCCCAGGACCATGGGATCACAACCCCAGCCAAAGGCGGAGGCTTAACCAACTTTGCCACCCATGTGACCCTTACCTTTCCATTCTTTTATTTTTTTTTATTTATTTTTTTTTTTTTTAATTTTTTATTTTTTATAAACATATATTTTTATCCCCAGGGGTACAGGTCTGTGAATCACCAGGTTTACACACTTCACAGCACTCACCAAATCACATACCCTCCCCAATGTCCATAATCCCACCCCCTTCTCCCAAACCCCCTCCCCCCGGCAACCCTCAGTTTGTTTTGTGAGATTAAGAGTCACTTATGGTTTGTCTCCCTCCCAATCCCATCTTGTTTCATTTATTCTTCTACCCACTTAAGCCTCGATGTTGCATCACCACTTCCTCATATCAGGGAGATCATATGATAGTTGTCCTTCTCTGCTTGACTTATTTCGCTAAGCACATGACTTTCTTCACATCTGAAATACTGCTCTCATTTTCTGATTCTCTATCTCACTTTTCGTCTCCCTGCCTTTTTCATCTCTCCACCACCTTCTCAGTCCAAGCTTAATCCTTGGCTTCCACCTTCCATTACTCTCTTGAGGACATAGTTGTCTTGTCCAGGATTTTGACCCTGAAGTTCTCACCTATGGTCTCAATCCCCTAATACGTCTAGCTCCTCATAGAACTTTATTTTTTTTTTTTTTGAGTATATTAACACTTTGTTTCTTCAAAAAAAAAAGGGGGGGGGGTAAAGATCCTTTCTCTTTCTCCCCTTTCTTTCCAATACCAATATTTTGGATGGCTTTTTGACTCATTGTGGACCTAGACATTTTCCCCGGTTGCTAATCCCCAGACTCCTTTTGGACGGTAGAATCTCTAAATCTTCCTCTCCTCTCCAGCATTACTGTTTAAGCTTTCAGGAACTTGTGTTTGGTTTTCTCAGATGTCTACAAAGAAACATCTTGCATCTTTGTTTCAACACCTGTTCAAATCTCTGTGGGGGCTGCTCATATCCTGCCATTACCTTCTAAAAGTCTAGAATGACTCCTTGTTTCTCTTGGTGATGGGGTCCATCAGCCACAGTGAAAGCACTTATTGACTGGCCACCCTCCCTTCTTTGCCAAGTGTCTTCCTTCACTTTCCCCCACTCGCCAAAAAAAGCAAAAAAAAAAAAAAAAAAAAAAAAAAAAAAAAAAAAGCCATGCCTTTGGTCAAAACTATTCCTTTACCAAACCATAGTTTTGTGTTCCACTTCCACCTTTTACGTGCATCCCTGCCCCAAATTAAACTGCCTGTTTTCTCCCTTTCTCCATACTTTTTTCCAATAATCAAATGCCTGTGCCTTTTTTAAGATGGATACTCCTTCTTCTGGAAGCATTTGCTTATTACTTTAGTTCACTGCCATTGTTCCTCTGTTAGGCTTCTATACTTCTCTCAGAGCCAGACGTTTAATTATATACTCAGCTGAATCCTTTTTAGAGATTTCATATATGTGTATCAGTTTCCCAGGGAAATGATAAATACCACATTCTTGAATTCTATTCACTGCAACTATGCATTTTGTGGTTCTATCAGGCCAGGCTCCTAGCCTTGTGCTGCATAACAAAAGGGGCCTAAGATGAATTACCTTGCTATTATTTAGAAAGACAGAAAGGCTTACTTCCCTACTCCCCTTAGGTTTCACTTTTGTGCAAATTTGCATGATTGACTTTTTAAATTTACAAAGTACTAGGTAATCATTATTTGTGGTCAGTTCTTAGCATAACACTATAATATACATCAGCATTGTCATTATCAGAAACTCAGCCTAGAGAGCTAAGTAACTTGCCTCAAGGCACAAAAAAAAATGTAATACAGTTTTTGTGGGCTCTTTAAAAAATTTTTTTTAATAGAGCTGCGGTCTAATTCTTCAGTCTGTCTTCAGCACTGGGGGGGGGGGCATAGTCAGACCCCAATAATCATGTCTCAGCACAGACTTTTTTTTACTGTATTCTAATGAAATATGTAATATGTTTAAATTACCTGCTCATAAGTACCTAGAAAGAAGCATTCTGATTGTTAAGAATACCCCATACCTTTAATAGTATATTTGACAATTTTTTAAAAATAGAGGTACTCTGACCCAAAGGTGTGTGAAAACAAAATACTGCTCAGTGGTATAAGCCATTTCTGTTTAGAATTTCTTTAAAATACATTTTGTGGCTTAATATTTTTAAACAATAAATGATACTAATTCATTAATGAGATGGAGTGAAATAAAACTAAATAAAATGATGATTGTTTTTCTGTTATATAAGGCAGTTAGATTTATGAATGACACAGGACTGGGGGCATCTTATTACCCTGATGTTAAAATGATCAGTGGCCTAAGGATATATATATATATTTATGTTCTAGATAAGAAGTATATAGTAAAGATACTCTTGAAAGACCTGAAATCCTGCCACTGACCTGTCATGGCCACTGGATGTCACTAAGTCCAATAACATGGAGATGAGCCAAAGTCTTCATGAAAGGCATAAGTACTAATATTTCATTTCAAGTTTATTTTATTCTCCAAAATGGAAAATTCAAAATCATATTAAACACAATTGATTTATAAAGAAATGGAGACAGGAAGAATAGAAATATAGTATAATGACAGTACAAAAATTAAATGATGGAAAAAGAAAAATGTAGGTTATGACAAATATT
Organism: Mustela nigripes; assembly: GCF_022355385.1. Lineage (NCBI taxonomy): Eukaryota > Metazoa > Chordata > Mammalia > Carnivora > Mustelidae > Mustela > Mustela nigripes. Next base: position 68,316,554 of record NC_081571.1, on the reverse strand, counting down.
AATGTGACTCCAATAGATAGGCTAACTTTAGTACGGCATCCGTTTGTCTTAATTGATGAAGATACAACATAAAATAAGCATCTGATTTATCCTGAATGAAGCCAGATATAAATTGTCCCTTGTATCAATTGTCCAGGCTCTTGTTTGCTTTTTTTTTTTTTTTTTTTAACAGGGTTACATCATTTTTAGTTGGTGCCTATTGTGGTTGAATTATGTCCCTCCCTAAAACTCACATGTTGAATTTTTAAACCTACATTTTTTATGAATAATAAGCATTTCTAATCATACTAATATAATACTAAAGTAAACTATAATATAAAAGTAAACTATAAATGATAATTCTAAAACACATTATAAGTCATAATCTAAATAGAAACATTACTGTCCAAAGAAAATTTCAAAATTTTACACTATGTGGAAGATATTGTCTAAATGTTTGCACCAGTAATTATTTGGATTAATAAAATTTCTGTAGAGGGGAGATTGTGAAAATGGTACAACACTTTAAAACCAAGTGCAGTAAGCAATTAGTTTAAGAAACCTGTTAAGATAATCTTGCATTTTATTCTTTGAGTGCATCAGATTCATGCCTTGTAGTGGGGAAAAATGACATGATGCACATGTAAGAATTATATACTATCATAGGACATATAAATTCACCACTAATATACCTAATGTGATAGGTTTAAAAACTTTCATGCACACTTAAATATTAATAATAATGCATAAATGTTTCTGTGCTTTGGACTTCTATTAAAAGAAAAACAACTTGCTCCTAATTACTAGAATTATGCTCACTAAAAAAGATTTAGATGATAACACAGGATATGCAAACAGTTCTGCCTTTGCAGTTTCACTGCCTACTATACCACCTGTTACTGATGCTGATGCCAACTCACGAAGTTCATGCCAATGCCCAATCCACATCTGAGACTTTTCTTGCAATCATTGCAAATTTGAAAGCATCTGTGAGCTCTTTCTTTTAACATTTTGGGCTAAAAAGCAGAATTAGCAATGGACTGGAGTACATATGTCAATACTCTGATATGTATATGTTTTCTCATTTACATGAAATTTTCAATAATACTTAACAATCTTAAGTGGAGCATGGTTAATTTTGCTCAGAAATCCTCCAGAAATTTTGCTGGTCAAAAGAAAATCTCCTTTTTTTTTTTTTTCATCCACAGGGTTATCTTCTGTCTTACTAGGCTGATTTGATACTATTCACTTTTAACAAATTTGTCTTTTATTTACTGTGATTGCTTACTGACAGCTTTTCACTTTGCTATTTTAAAGAAAAGTAAAATACAAATCATGTCCATAAAACTTTGTCCAGTTTTATAATATATTTCATGATATATAATATATAAATTCCAATATGATACGTTCCACAGTACCTTTCAGTTTTCTTTAAGCTATCAGGCTTAGAATCTGAAGAGTTATTTGATTTCCTTGGGCAACGAAGAATAAAGTCCTCAAATATCCAAAAGAGGAGAAATTTCACATGGATTTTGAGTGCCATGAATGACAGTTTGCTTTTAATTCACAAGAATCAAGAAAAAGCCTGTTATTTGGGGATTTTGAATAAAGTACAAAACATCAAGTGAGAGATTTTGTTTCCTTAAATACCAAATATATTTTTGTAAGCGCTCTAGAATGCAATTTACAGGTCTAGGAAAAACAGACAGAGATTTTGAAAAATGGACTAGATTGACTTCTTTACTGTTCAAATGTTATGGCCATTCTTTTCTCAAAGTTTTAGAGATGTAATATTGCCATAGGACCACTGAAATAAGTGTGAGAAGCCAGCAAAAGACAAGCAGAACTAGATACTCAACATGTATCAACAAGAAAGTTAGAAGGTCCTCTGATCTTGATCTTGGAGGCTTAGCAGTAGAAGATGGCTTTAGTATTCCAGAGAAATGTGCTTTCGCTCTCTACACCTCAGCCAATCCACCAGCGAACCATCAGCAGGCTTTGCAGTGCTGGCGATGATGGTTAGCATGTCTATACTATTTATTTAACTCTTTCCCATTATTTAACTTTTCCATTATTTAACTCACAGTTCCTTAGCTCCTATCCTCAACTGTAATTACTGTTTACTCCAGACCCTCTGGCCCCTCCAACCAAAACAATCCCAACCAACCAACCAACCAACCAAACAAACAAAAAACAAAACAAACAAAAAACCCAAGAACTCTAAACTAGTCAAAAGAACTGAAAGAGGAAAGGAAACAAAGTCTGGAGAAACAGAACAATGCATTTGTTGTTCTATTTTCCCTAGCATTTGTGGATCTTAGCTTCTCTATCTGTAAAATAAGTGTTGGACAAAGTAATATCTATTTTCCATCTTAAATTTCTATGAATTTTTGAAATAAGTAATTGTTGAAATAAATTCCCAATATTAGAAAGATGGAAATTGTATCAAACAAATGGCTTTCTTTGTAAGTCAGGTCATTACTACTGACACTTATGTCCAGTGGCTTCTCTATCAGGTCAGGGTTGAAGCTGCGGGTTTCAATACTGGCCAAATTAAGCAAACACAAATTCTACTCCAGACTTATTTGATAGAAGCATTTTTATTTATTATTTTCTGAGAAAGTCCACTCCCTCTACAAGTATCTTTGGAATTTATGTATGTTCTTTTTTTTTTTTTTTTTTTTTTAAAGATTTTATTTATTTATTTGACAGAGAGAGATTACAAGTAGTCAGAGAGGCAGGCAGAGAGAGAGAGGAGGAAGAAGCAGGCTCCCTGCGGAGCAGAGAGCCCGACGCGGGACTCGATCCCAGGACCCTGAGATCATGACCTGAGCCGAAGGCAGCGGCTTAACCCACTGAGCCACCCAGGCGCCCGGAATTTATGTATGTTCTTAAGACATGGTTTATTTATTCACAAGGCTTTAGATGTGATGAAGAGTGTTTAAGACTTATTTTTTAAATGTTTGGAACAATGGATGACCTCTTGAGATCTGAAGCAAACAAGTGGTCATTTTGAAAATGAAACTATAAAATCAATTTCAGATAGCTATCATTTAATCTGCAAAGATTAACTAATATAGGGTCACTAATGTATATGTTATGTTTTTCATTATCATTTATCTTAGCTCTTTATCATTTTGATGGACTCCTATAAATAATCTAATAATGCACTTTATATCTAAAGTATTATGCTCTGTTGATAATGTCAAAGCTGAAAATAATATTCTGATAAATAAAATAAAATAATAACTAAATACAATAAATTAAATAAATAAATAATAAAATAAAATAATGGACTGATAAAGAGATTCCAGTCAGCCTTTGTAGTTTGAATCAAGTAACTTCAAATCAGAATAAATTATATGATCCTTTAAAATGGTGGTTTATTAAAAAGTTATTTTATTCCATCAGGATGGCTAATAAAGAGACTTATCCAACTACATTTTTGAATTATAAAATTAGGACAAATAGTAAATTTATTTAACAAAATAAATGTAATATATATATACATATATATGTATATATGTATATATATTATGTGTATATATATAATATGTATATACATATATTATATATTATATATATTATATAATTATATATACACACACACACATATATACGTACATATGTGTGTATATATATACACACATATATACGTAAAAAGCAATTTATTCATTTGTTTAAGGAAGCACTGTCCAAAAGAAATGTGGTTAATGCTACAAATGCAATTTTATTTTACTTTTAATTTTTTAATTTTTTCAATTTATTTATTTTCAGAAAAACAGTATTCATTATTTTTTCACCACACCCAGTGCTCCATGCAATCCGTGCCCTCTATAATACCCACCACCTGGCACCCCGACCTCCCACACCCCCGCCACTTCAAACCCCTCAGATTGTTTTTCAGAGTCCATAGTCTCTCATGGTTCACCTCCCTTTCCAATTTCCCCCAACTCCCTTCTCTTCTCTAACACCCCTTGTCCTCCATGCTATTTGTTATGCTCCACAAATAAGTGAAACCATATGATAATTGACTCTCTCTGCTTGACTTATTTCACTCAGCATAATCTCTTCCAGTCCGGTCCATGTTGCTACAAAAGTTGGGTATTCGTCCTTTCTGATGGAGGCATAATACTCCATAGTGTATAGGGACCACATCTTCCTTATCCATTCGTCCGTTTTTAAAATTTTTTGAAGATTTATTTATTTATTTGAGAGAGAGAGAGAGAGAGAACAAATGGAGGGAGGGGAAGAGAGAGAGGGAAAGAATCTCAGGCAGATTCCCTGCTTGGTGTGGAGCCTTACATGGGGTTCCATCTCAGGACCATGAGATCATGACCTGAGTTGAGATCAAGAGTCAGATGCTTAACTAACTGAGCCATCCAGACATCCCTATTTTGTTTTTAAATTTTTAAATTTATTATTGAGGTATATCTATTTTTTTTGCCAAATATGTAATTTGAAATTTTATAATAGCTACATAAAAACAATAAAACAGCATACCTGAAGCTAATTTTTATAATAATTTTATTTATCCCAATATATCTAAAATTTTATCATTTCAACAAATAATCAACATACAATTAAGGAAACATCTCTTTCTTTAATTCATTCTTTCTTTCTTTTTCTGTTTCTCTTTCCTCTCCTTCTCCTTCTCACCCTTCTCCTCCCCCTCTCCCCTCTTGCACCCCCTTCTCCCCCACCCCTTCTTTTTTTGTGTTAGATTTCCAAAATCTGGTACACATTTTAAACTAGCACATCTTAATTTGGCCACCAAATTTTCATAAAAAATACTTGATCTGTGTTTAGATTTCATAAGTTTTGCTGTTGAAAAATAAACTCATATACCCAACTTATTCCACACCTATTTAAGTTTTATAATAACTTAATTGAGAATTAAGGCAATTTCCCTTTAATATTTGCATCTATGTTGACAAAGCTGATTCATCTCTTTTAGAAGAAATAATTGACTTTGAAACTTTGAAGCAAAAGCATATCAGTTTCAAGCTATACCTAAATTGTTTAAGTTTTTAACTCTTATGACATTTGTTAATGTCAGTATTATAACTTATTCAAAGAGATACTGTATAAATTAAAAAGCAAATCTATATTTATTAATATCAACAAAGCATTCTTAAGATTTTCCTAGTAGTTTTTTAGCCCTTTTACATAATGCTGACAATTATAATTAACCTTATACATATTGATTCATGTTAGAAAAATGTATAAATTATTATTATTTTGTATTAGGAAAGATATTAGGTGTTTTTTTTTTTTAGAATTTTATTTATTTATTTGACAGAGAGAGATCACAAGTAGGCAGAGAGGCAGGCAGAGAGAGGGGAAGGGAGCAGGCCCCTGCTGAGCAGAGAGCCCGATGTGGGACTCAATCCCAGGACCCTGAGATCATGACCTGAGCCAAAGGCAGTGGCTTAATCCACTTAGCCACCCAGGCGCCCCAAGATATTAGTTTTAATATAAATTCTTATATCTATCTACTTATGCTACAGACAACTTTTCCTTTTCTTGAAGCTTCAAATTTAACTTGTTTGTATACAGTGTGAAATTATGATTTCTCTTATTTCTCTCCGTTTAAAAACAGTTTTACTCTTCTGGTAAGAATCTGTCATTTTATGGCTGTCCATAATTACAAGCTTAAATCTTGTTAAAAAATCAGTAAAGGGGTGCCTGGGTGGCTCAGTGGGTTAAGCCTCTGCCTTTGGCCCAGGTCATGATCTCAGAGTTCTGGGATTGAGTCCCACATTGGGCTCTGCTCAGGAGGGAGCCTGCTTCCCCTTTTATCTCTGCCTGCCTCTCTGCCTACTTGTGATCTCTCTCTCTCTGTCAAATAAATAAATAAAAGTCTTTAAAAAAATCAGTAGAGGGCACCTGGGTGGCTCAGTGGGTTAAAGTCTCTGCCTTCGGCTCAGGTCATGATCTCAGAGTCCTGGGATCGAGCCCCACATCGGACTCTCTGCTCTGCGGGGAGATTGCTTCCTCCTCTCTTTCTGCCTGCCTCTCTGTCTACTTGTGATCTTTGTCAAATAAATAAATAAAATCTTAAAAAAAAAAAGTGGCTTGTGTTCTAATTAAAAAGAAAAAAAAATCAGTAGAAAGTTTTTGACATTTTATTCTGATTTTTCATGACTAATTTTGTCAATTTGTTTCAACTCTTAAGAACAAAATTCTTATCAAACTCATTTTTTAAATTAACATATAATGTATTATTTGTTTCAGGGGTACAGGTCTGTGATTCATCAGTCTTATACAATTCACAGCACTCCCCATAGCACATACCCTCCCCAGTGTTCATCACACAGCCACCCCATCCTGGCAACCGCCCTCCCCTCCAGCAGCCCTCAGTTTGTTTCCTGAGATTAAGAGTCTCATAGTTTGTCTCCCTCTCTGGTTTCATCTTGTTTCATTTTCCCCTCCCTTCCCCTATGATCCTGTCAGGTTTTTCAAATTCCTTGTATCAGTGAGATCATATGATAATTGTCTTTCTCTGATGAACTTATGCTTAGCATAATACCCTCTAGTTCCATCTACATCTTGCGAATGGCAAGATTGTGTTTTTTTGATGGCTGCATAATATTCCATTGTGTGTGTGTGTGTGTGTGTGTGTGTGTGTGTGTGTGTGTATATATATATATATACCACATCTTCTTTATCCATTCATTTGTTGATGGACATGAAGGCTTCTTCCATGGTTTGGTTGTTGGTTATTGTGGATATTGCTGCCATAAACATTAGGGTGCATGTGACTCTTTGGATCACTACATTTGTATCTTTTGGGTAAATACTCAGTAGTGAAATTCTAGGTCATAGGATAGCTCTATTTTCAACTTTTTGAGGAACCCCCATAGTGTTTTTCCGAGTGGCTGTACCAGCTTGCATTCCCACCAGCAGTGTAATAGGGTTCCCTTTCTCTACATCCTCGCCAACATCTGCTGTTTCCTGACTTGTTAATTTTAGCCATTCTGACTAGTGTGAGGTTGTATCTCATTGTGGTTTTGATTTGTATTTCCCTGATGCCAAATGATGTTGAGGACTTTTTCATGTGGCTGTTGGCCATTTGGATGTCTTTGCAAAAATGTCTATTCATGTCTTCTGCCCATTTCTTGATAATTACGGAAATTTCTCTTTACATTGAGCATTTTATTACCTTTTAAGTCATTTTTATTCAAGCAAGAAGTTTTTTAGTTTGCTCTGGTGCAGGAAATCGCAACTGGTTTTCATCATGAAATTGCAACATACCTTCTACCAGACTATTTTTCTTTACTGATCTAACATAAGCTTCTTCATCTTGAGTTGATTTTACATCAACAGTGTACCTTAAGTTAAAAGATGCTTAATGCTTATTTTTAATTAAAAAAATATATTTACTAATTCTAGTTATATAATGATGAATATTCTACCTAATTACCAATTATGATTTAGATAGGTACCATTGTAACTTATCTTGACTGTAAGAAATAGTTAAAGAAACATATTGCAACATTACAATTGTTGTGTAGAGAAAATATTCCAAGTAAATCTGTCTGTTGAAACTAACTAGATTGTTGCTGTGTTTATGGGGCATACCAGAAAGGATGCATGTGCCCCACCCCATATATCACAATAAACAGTAATAGCTTATGTGATGTAATGTTAAAGTAAAATATAGTTCTATAGAGCAATAATATTGTGTTTACCAGACAAATGATTTACAATGCCACCATTTCTAACTATGAATGTTTCTTCTTTTTAAAGATTTTATTTATTTATTTGACAGAGATCACAAGTAGGCAGAGAGGCAGGCAGAGAGAGAGGAGGAAGCAGGCTCCCTGCTGAGCAGAGAGCCCGATGCGGGGCTCGATCCCAGGATTCTGCCACCATGACCTGAGCTGAAGGCAGAGGCTTTAACCCACTGAGCCACCCAGATGCCGCACTAAATATAAATATGTTTAATTAAATTAAAAAATCAGTTACTCAGTTGAATTAGTCATATTCAGAACTCATCTGCTGTTAGTGGCTACTATATTAGACAATGCAGGTCTAAAAATAGTGGTACTACAAATGTGTATATACAATATTGAAAATCATTATACGGATTGTCAACTCTGCTAAACTGTAGCATATATATTGTTACGAACCAAATGTTGTGTGCTCCTGAAATTCATATGCTGAAAACCCACATCTCCATGTGGTCATATGAGGAGGTGGGCCTTTGGAAGGTAATTGTGATTATATGAAGTTATGAGGATGGAGGCCTCGTGAATGGAATTAATGATACTGTAAGAGTCATGAAGGAACTTGCTTCTTCTCTCTCCTCTCTGCCTTGTGAGGATGTGAGGAAAGGCAGGTATTCCGCAACTCGGTAGAAGGTTCATTCAACCATGTGGGCATACTGGTCTCAGACTTTCAGCCTTCAAACGTTTGAGAAATAAATTTCTCTTGTATATAAGCTACCCAGGTTATGTTATAGAATTCTAAAGTAAGAGGTATACATATATGTATATTTTTGTACATATACATAATTTCATGAATAAAACTACTCAAATCCATTTACTACTTATTCTAAGGTCATACATTTTTTTAAAAAAAATTATTTATTTATTTGAGAGAAAGAGATAGTGAGAGAGAGCATGAGTGGGAGTCAGGGAGAGGGAAAAGCAGGCCCCTTGCTGAGCAGGGAGTGTGATGTGGGCTCAATCCCAGGACCCCAGGATTATGACCTGAGACAAAGGCAGATGCTTAACCGACTGAGCCACCCAGCCATCCCTAGAAAAATGCATGTTGTTTTAAGACAGCAAGTAATACTAACTTTGAAAACAAGTAATATTTTTATTAAATGATTTTGAAACCATACTATGCATATTTGAAAAATATGATAACATTCAGTTAATTAGAGAGAAGAGCTTGCTTACTAATCCAAGAGACACATTAAAAGCATAGAATATATCTATTTGAGAAAGCGGTTTTTCTCTAATCTCCTTTGCTTGTGCATTTTAAGCATACCTGGCTCTAGGGAAAAATGTGCTAATAAATAGCAAATATTGATTAGATGATCTGTCAGAAAGTTTATGGGAGGAACTAAGAGTGCCTTGTGATTTTTTAAAAACTTTACAAATGCAACAATATGTCTACATTTGTTGAATGATTCATTCAAACTGTCTTTTTATGGGGGGGTGAGCTGACAATGGGTAGTTGTCTTAATGCCAGAACTCTGTTCAGTCAAGGTTATCACATAGTAGTAATAAACATGCATATTAAACTTTTTTTTTCTGTCTTAGAAACAAAGATTATAAGGACAGTCTAAACTTTTGGGTTTCTATTTCTATAAAAATTAAATCCTACCGCAGAGCAGCCTGGCAATTTTAGCTCAAGTGGTACTTTTTCAAGTGGATTGGCCCTTGTCTTCTGTGTAACTGTGAAATTCATTAATCATATGCTTATATTAAAAATATCAATACTAAATTAGAAGTTGACTACTATTGATGAGATGGTATCTTAGGGATACCTAAGTCTAGACAGAAATCGCCATTTACTACAACCATCTGAATGTTGAAATAGAAGTCAGTCTATAACTAAATGGCAGCTAACACTCATCCCGATTTTAACAAGTAGCTGGATGTTTGGCATCCTGTGCGAAAGTTCCAGATGGTTGACTAGACTTCTCACTTTTCATTTAGATGTTTCTCCCAGGAGTTTCATTCAGTTTTAATGTTCATTCATGGAGACAATTTGTGGCAGACACATAACTTTCAAGGATATGCTTATCTTCTATTAACAGAACATGAGTCATATTTGGGCACGCATCTTTCAGCAGATTAAACTAACGTTAGTACACAAGTAAATTACTTGCGTATTTGTGTTCCTTGGTAACCACTCTTAAACTTAACCTTGTGCCTTATGATGACCTCAAAATACCACCTGACTTTACTTCAATTAGTATTCAGAGTCTGACAAGCAGCAGGCACTCAGGAAGTGTTTGATACATGTATATATAAATAAGAATATATGTATAAGTTATACTTGCAGATCGTTTCAGTGGAAAATATTTATAACAGATAAAGGCTAGAGCTCATATGTTAAAGGGGAAAAACTTACACAAATATGGAAAATTAATAAGATGTAGGAAGGAAATCCAAATATTTGAACTACCAAGTAATAAGCCAGGATATTATTTAGTCTGATTTGCATGATTGGTCTGTCTAGCCACACTAAATAATCACCAATTCTCTCTCTTTGCTTTGTGCTGAGAGGTAGCAGACATGGCCTACATACAATGGTCTGGGAGCATTCCATTTTACCTTCTGGAGTGGTGGCTGACAGTGACTGGTTTGGGATTTTTTTTTTTTTAAGCACATCACATGAAATGTTAACAGTTTATAAATATTGTTTTTTGTGGGGATAGAAGTGATTGAGAGGCAGCTCCCTTGTATGTCAAAAGCTATTAAGCTGAGGATATGTTAATAAACAAGCTGCAGTGCTAACAAAATTTAGAGCATGCAGAAATGCGAATTTGGGTTACTAAATGAGCACTGGAATTAGGAAATCAGATTCTGGGCAAGCTATTCTCGGCATCCGTTTCCTTGTCATCTTTAACACGTGCTTAGGAGTGATGAATATACAACTTATGCTCTTCAAGTGTGTGAGTGGAAGTTCTTTATCCTACCATTCAAGCACAGGATGTCTGTCACTAATATGGGATACCATATAACTTTCTGAACTGCCGATTCCACCTAATTTCCTGGTAGACTAGTATTGTGAGGACAAGGAGAGGAAATTTAAAATCCACTGGGCTCTCATACCTCTACGGGAAACAGCCCATACATGCTGATACACAAGCATTGGCTTTCACACGGAATGGCAGCCAGTGGCAGTTCTTTCCAGCCAAAGGCAAACTCCGGGAACTAGTCATAGTAATTGGCTCTTACTGAATGCCTCGCTACCCATCTCACAATTTTATGTTTTGTTAATGAATCATCGACACCTCTTGTTAGCTCCCGAGGTTTGGTGTTGCCCTATCGGCAGCCAAGAATCCCACATTTCAATTACTTTGGCTGTTAACTCACCACATATGTTTTTGGCATTGTTAGCAGAGGAAAGGAAAAAGTACAACTTGGGCTGCAATTAAACCAACACTGTAAGAAGGAGAAGTGTGTGATTTTTTTATTGTGACCATCAAAGTCACTGACTTTCTTGTTGGTGCCTTGCTTAGTAAATGCAAGCTGCTATTTAATTATAAAATAAATAAGTCATGGTGATGTAATGTACAGCATCGGGAATATAGTCAACAGTATTATAATAACCTTGCATGGTGACAGATGGTAACTAGACTTATCATGGGGATCATTTCTTCATGTATAATAGTATTGAATCACTAAGATGTACTCCCAAAACTAATAGGATAGTGTATGTCAATTATACCACAATAAAAAATTAAAAGCATAAAGATTCATATTTTTCTTTAAAGTGGAAGTAGAATCCACTTAATTTGGAAACAAAAAAGTAGAATACAGTAATCTGATCCTCAGGGACTCAACAGATGAATACAAAAAATTAAATGCCTTTGGTATTTGCTAGCAGCAAGAAAAAATATTCGTAAAAATGTTGTAAAATAATAACTGATGAATATTAACTAAGACCATTTTGTTTTGAAATGATTGGGTTGGAGTTTGGTAGTCAAGAAAAGAACTTGTCAAACGACTCATCTTTATTAACAGCATTCAAGTTAAAAAAGAAAACAATTACATTAGTAAATTATAAAACTTTTCATTTGGGACAAAAGGGTTGGATTGTCATGGTAACAGTCATCAAATCACCATAGCCAGAAAGACAGGAATCAATACGGAGTCCTTCCTCCTCTCCATCCCAAACTATATACAGTCTACACTAAGTTCCTTTGTGTGTGCCCCTTTAATAACTCACATACCTGTTCTTCCTCTTCAACATTTCTGCTGTTGCCCATTCACATGCTCATCCACTAGTGGAGGCCCAGCAATAATCTGTACTGACTATTCCTGATCTCCTGGCTTATCCTCCGTATCCTAGCCTTCTTGTTTTTATTGTTTTAAATAGATAGCGGGAGAGCCCATATTAGCTGCTTGGGGGGTGGGGTAAGGGAGGTGGGGAGGGACAGAGGGAGAAATAGAATCTTATGTAGGCTCCATGCCCAGCTCAGAGCCCAGTGGGGCTTGATCCCACAACCTTGAGATCATGACCTGAGCTAAAATCAAGAGTTGGATGCTTAACCCACTGAGCCTCCCCCAGGTGCCCCTATTATCTTATCCTTCTTATCAATATATTTGCATTCAGATTTCCTGCTGTCTTAGCAATGGGAAACTTGCACACAAATCTTTTCATGATTTTGTACCTCCCTATCTTTTCCAGCCTTATCATTTGTTACCCATCTCTACCTCTTTCCATTCAACCTTATCATTTGTCACCTCTGCCTGTGAACTTCTGTGCACCAGTCAAGTGGAAATGAGGCAACTTCCTTTTGAAGACCATGCAATCTTGTGGTCTGTGCTCAGGTTGCTTTTCTGGGTGGAATAAATGGTCTATTCTCTTTACCTGGTGAATATGAACTTTAGGGTCATCTGTCTTAGACAGTCTTTCTGGATTCCCTGATTCTTCACAGGAAGAACCAGCCATATTCTTCTTCTATGTGTTCCACTATATTGGGTAATCCTTTTCTGTACCTATGTATTTGAGTTTCTCATCCTTTAGTTGAGCACATATTTATTGGATGTTTGCCACAGGCCATATACTGTCTCATTCATCTTTGTATTCCTTGAGCATATTCATTGAGCATAGTCCCTGGCATATGGTAGGTCCTGCAGGAAAGTAACACTTGAACGGAGAAGGGAATGGTGATGGAGTTCACTAGTCCCAAAAAGGTTGTAACATGTAACCTTCTGTGCAAGATGAAGACTTTATCATGGAAGTGAACTTGGCAAGGAAGTTCAGGGTGGGGGGAGCTCTTTGTGGATATAAGGATCCTGAGGTTAGAGGCAAGAGATACTGTTGGAGATTTAAGCAGAAGCCAGGTCATGTAAGGATTTGTTTATATTGAAAATTGTACTGACTTATTTTAGTAGGTTATGGGGAAGATTTTCCAAGAGTGCGAGTTATAGCATAGAATTTTTTTGAAATATTGGTATGGTGGGTGCATTTTGAACGGGCATGTTGGGAGGGAACATGAAGAAGCAGATTGGATGCAGAGATATAAGGTGAAATAAGAAGCAGATCGATCACTGATCAGACTGATCAGGAACCCACTGCAGTGTTTTCAGCAAGACATAATTATGCCTGAGGCAGTTGAGATAGAGAAGTAGGGGTATATGGAAGATAGGTTTAGATGGCTGGAAACTCATGCTGGGAGGCATATTTTGTTATAAGAATTGGAAGACAAAAGAATCTAAAAAGACACCCAGGTTTCTAGCTTAGACCACTGGAAAGAGGGAAAACCTTTATATAAGATCAGAGATAATGGAGGAATGGCAGGTTTGGGGGAGGACATGTATTGAGTTTGGAGAATGTTAACTTACTGATGCTTTGGGCCCACCAACTGGACACGTCTCATAGACAGTGAGGTGTCATTGATTGAAGATCATAAAAAGAGCTTGAGTAAAGAAAGGGATTGGAAGTCATTCGGTCTGAAAGCCCCTAGACTTGAGCTGTGGCATTGTCTCTTCTCAGGGTCTCTAGTTTGCTGGCCCACTTTGTAGAATTTGGAATTGCCAGCCTCCTTAATCATTTGAACTAATGTCTTTTTAAAAAAAAAGTATAAAGAGATAAATATAAATATTTATAAAAATAAATATAAAAATATATAAATATAAAATATATAATATACATAAAAATAAAAATAAAATATACATAGATAAATATAAAAATACTTTTTAAAAAAAGTATATCTATCTATCTAGATATATATTGCCTAATGTTATTTACAGATTAAGGTATATACAGGAGATCCCATATTTTTCTTTCTAATAATTAATCCAAATTAATTAATTAATTAGAATAAAATAACTTTAAGTGATTTCAATTCCAGTTAGTTAACATTCGTTTCAGGTGTACAATATCGTGATTCAGCACTGCCGTATAACACCCAGTGCTCATCGGGACAGGTACTCTCCTTGACCCCATCACCTATTTAACCCACCCCTCCACCCACCTCCACTCTGGTAGTCATCAGTGTGTTCTCTATATATGTGTTCTCTATTGCTAAGAGTCTGTTTCTTGGTTTCTCTCTCTTCCTTCCACCACTGCGTTGCTCATTTGTTTTGTTTCTTAAATTCTACCTATGAGTAAAATCATAGGGTATTTGTCTTTCTCTGACTAACTTATTGGGCTTAACATTATACTGTCTAGCTCTATCCATGCTGCTGCACATGGCAAGAGTTCATTCTTTTTTTTTTTGGCTGACTAATATATATATATATATATATTTCTTCTTCATCTGTTCATCAATGAATGCATACTTGAGCTGCTGCCAAACCTTGGCTAATGTAAATACTGCTGCTGTAAACATAGGGGTTTATGTATCCCTTTAAATTATTGTTTTTGTACTCTTTGGGTAAATACCCAGTAGTGCAATTGCTGGGTCATAGTTCTATTTTTAACTTTTTGAGGAACCTCCATACTGTTTTCCACAGAGGTTGCACCAGTTTGTATTCCCATCAACAGTGCAAGGAGGTTCCTTTTTCTCCACATAGTCACCAGCACTCATTCCTTGTGTTGTTGATTTTAGCTATTCTCATATATGTGGGGTGTAATTTCATGGTAGTTTTAATTTGCATTTCTCTGATGATGAGTGATGATGAGCATCTTTTCATGTGTTTATTGGCTATGTCTTCTTTGGAGAAATATCTTTCATGTCTTTTGCCTATGTTTAAATTGGATTATTTATTTTTTAGGTGTTATGGGGGACCCCATTCTTATAATCTAACTTGTCTCAGTACAGTGGTTCCAAGATAAATTGTGGAAGTCAAGAATTTTCTGTATTGACATTTACAGTACTGATTCTTTGGCTTTGCCTTGTCTAATACATCTTGTACAGTGCAACTAGAGGATCTTCTAAAAACACAAACATGATGATGTTATTATCTTCTATTAACAATGTTTTAAAAACTCCACATAGCTTTCCATAAAAGCCAAATTCGTCAGGATGGCCTACATGGCCTTCTATAATCTTCTGTAATCAGATCGCCTCTCCTGCTGCTCCCCTTCTCATACCCCATGACTTAGCTAAGGAGAACTACCTGTTGGGTTCCACAGCCACTGATCCTTTCTGCTGCAGACCTTTTTCTCTTTAAGATGTTTTTTTAACCTGGAATAGTCTCCTCTAATCTTTCTACTTGGTAAGCACCTCTGTATCTTTCACTACACACCACAAGTGTTCCAAATGACATCGTTTCCTACTGGTTTTGCCAAACACTGAATATTTTCCACTCTGTGCCCTCATGGAGCTGTTTTAGACAACCATGAACCAGAGTTCATGACATCTTGAGTTCCCTTGGCCATCCTATCTTTCTATATTCAAGACCACATCCTACATTAGAAATGAAGAGCGATACTTATTCACCATAACCTCAGCACTCACCAAGAACACCAGTACCAGCCAACGCTATTTATAAAGTATCTTTTGTTTGCCTAACCAAGCAGAGGCAATCCAGACACCACTGAATCAGGAAATAATTTCAACAAAGGCAGTGTGTATGTGGGATTTAAGAAGAAAGATGGTGATATCGTAAAGGAAAATGTTTTCAACTTGGACAAGAGAATGTGATCATGTTAAGAGAGAACACTTCACTATCATATTAGAGGTCAGGGTGAATTCCAAGTGTCACCACAGGAGACGATACACTCTAGATTCAGGATTCCTTATGATTGTTGTTCAGGAAACAAGTTACGTTTGGAGTCATCTGTACATTATTCATTCAGAGGATTTCTAAGACTTCTTCCTACTTTTTAAATTAATAAATCAATTTTTCTCTAAGAGAATGAAAGTTCTCTTCTGGGAAGAAAGCATTGCCTCAAAGGAAGAATAGCTGAAGAACTAATTGTTGAATAAATGAAAGGAAGGATGGAAGCAGATAATAAAAGTTTAATTAATAAGACTTTGGTTGATTACAGTGGTAATGGAAATTCAGTAATTTCTACCAGTAATTGAAAGTGGAAACTTGGTAATCTTCAGGGCCTAGAGAATTGAAGGAATGGCCTTTTTTCCTGTCTTCTATTGATTGTCTCCTATTGTCCTGCCAGGGTGGAAGGCAATTCAAGTTATCTGTTGTGACCTTGACCACAAATAAAAGGGGTAAATATTATTTTCATTTTGTAGGTAAGGAAAATCAAGTTCACGGGAGACATAATTGCTCAAAGTCTTCCATCTAGTAATAGCTGAACTCTAAAGCTCGTGCTCTTTTTAGTCTGTATTTCAAGACTGGCCACTCTTTTTTAAAGCTTGTTACTCAAGTTAAATTGATCCACTGAGCACCCCTTAATGCTTCAGCCCCTAAGCCCCTTGTATCTGTGATTCTTTGCTTCCCTCTGCCATATCCCTTTTCTACCCTTCAACACTTTAGTGAAATTCTTTTTATGAAATGGCTTAGCTTTAGTCCAGGGTTCCACAACCTGGACACTACTGAATTTTGGGCCAGATAGTAATTATTTATTTTGCGTGTGTTTTGGTAGGGGGTGGCTGTTGCAAGATGTTCAGCAGCAACCCTGGCATCTATCTTCTAGACGGCAGGAGCATCCCTCTCCTAGTGTGACAGCCAAAAATATTTCCAGGCCTTGCACAGAGGGGCCAATGGTCTCTAGGTGAGAACCGATGCTCCATCCATCATCCTTCCCTCTAAATCTTTCTGAGCCTCTCAGAGGCCTTTCATGGTAATCTCTATATTTGAAATTCAGCAAATCCATTTGCTTTTAACACCTCTTTTTCCTAATTTTCTTTACGTTTTTAGTCCTATGTTGCTATTTAACTTTTCATGGATGTCACTATCTCTTCAACCTTTCTTAAAGTTTCTTTTCTTTCTTTTTTTTTTTTTACATTGAATTAGGTACTTAATTAATTATTTATTAATTAAAGATTTTATTTATTTATTTGACACACAGAGATCACCAGTAGGCAGAGAGGCAGGCAGAGAGAGAAGGGGAAGCAGGTTCCTTGCTGAGCAGAGAGCCCAATGTGGTGTTCGATCCCAGGACCCTGAGATCATGACCTGAGCCGAAGGCAGAGGCTTTAACCCACTGAGCCACCCAGATGCCCCACTTAAAGTTTCTTTTAAATAGAGGTCCTTACAAAGTCTTATTAAGCCCTTGTATCTTTCACAGAGCAGACATTCAAAGATTTGATGATTGGATTATTTTGCAACATGAAGAATTGATCCATTTGTGATGGGAAATTATTTGGAAGACGTAATGAGGTTCAACAGCACCTCCTGTCACAATTTTCAAGTCACACAAGAGGAAGATGACAAACGCCATCATCAACTGTTTAGTTACACTTGGTGCATCTAGTTAATTTCTTGAATGACAACAAAAATTCAGGTTTCTACTATCCTTTCTATTACTCCCGAAAAGGTGGGAGATTAAAAAAAAATGAGGTGAATTAATAAATCACAACATAGTTAGTGTTTACACCCTCAAGAGGCAGTGAAGTCACTGCCAGAAGGAGTATAAGAAACTTTCTTGTTTCTTATGCAATTTTTTTTTTTAACCTTACTGGAGAATGCTTGAACATTTGAGCATCTCCACAGGTGTAAAAAACAAGCAGATTCTAACATCTTTCAGGTGCTTAGGCTCATGGCCCATTTTGAGAGTCTTGGGTTTAGACTGTAATGGTGATTTTCGTAGTCTCACATAATCATTTTAAGAGTAGTTGATGTGGTGAATGCTCCTTCAGCACAGGAATAGAAGACCTCTATTAAATGTATTTTACTAAAAAATTACCCTAATTGTGGCAAAACACACATAATGTTTACCATATTAACCATTTCTTTTTTCATATTAAGTTTTAATATTAAGTTTTAAGTTTATGTTTAATTTTAAGTTTAAATTTCATATTAAGTTTTAAGTTTATGACTCAGGAGTGCTAAGTTTGTTCACATTGTTGTGAAATCAATCTTCAGAACTCTTGTGATCTTGCAAAGGAAGACTCTATACCCAATAAGCTCCAGCCCATAGCAGCCACCATTCCACTTTCTGTCTCTAAGAATTTGATTATTCTAGGTCTCTTACATAAGCAGGATCCTGCAATATTTTGTTTTGTTTTGTTTTCTTTCTTTTTTTTCCTTTCCTTTCCTTTCTTTCTTCCTTTCTTCTGTGACCAGATTATTTCACTTAGCAAAACATTTTCCAGATTCATCAATGTTGTAGCATATGTCAGAATTTCCTTCTTCTACATCCTTTTTTTTTTTAAAAAAAGAATTTATCTATATGTTTAACAGAGAGAGAGAAAGAGCAAAAGCTGAGGGAGAGGCAGAGGGAGAGGGAGAAGCAGGTTCCCCACTGAGCAGAGAGCCTGATGTGGAGCTCAATACCACACCCAGGATCATGGCCTGAGCTGAAGGCAGATCCTTAACTGACTGAGCCACCCAGGTGCCCCCAGAATTTCCTTGTTTTTAAGGTTGAACAGAATTCCATTATGTTTATCCATTCATCTGTTGATGGACAGTTTAGTTGCTTCCATCTTCTGGCTATTATGACTAATGCTGGTAGGAACATTGTGTGTAAATATTTCTTTGAGATCCTGCTTTCATCTCATCAGGACACTTGTACTGAAGTGGAATTACTGGATCACATGATAATTCTATTTTTAATTTATTGAGGAAACGCCATACTGTTTAATAGTGGCTGCACCATTTTACATTCCCACCAAAAGTGCATAAGGGCTCCAATTTCTCCATATCCTTGCCAACATTTGTTATTTTCCATTTTGTTTTGTTTTGTTGTTGCTTGTTTTGATAGTAGCTATCAATGAGTGGTATCTCATTGTGATTTTTATTTGCATTTCTTCAATAATTAGTAATGCTGAGCAACTGTTCATATGCTTGGTGGGCATTTGTAAATCTTTTTTGGAAAAATGTTTATTCTGGTCCCTTGTCCATTTTTTAAAGTCTAAAATAGTTTAATTAACATACAGTGTATTATTAGTTTCAGAGTAAGACCATTTTTTAATTGAGTAATTTTTTTTTCTGTTGTTGACATGTAGGAGTTCTTTATATATTCTGGTTATTAACATTTTATCAGATACATGCAAATATTTTCTCCCATTCCGTAGGTTGCCTTTTCACTGTTGACTGTGGCCTTTGACACGCAGAAATTTTAACTTCTTATGTCGTCCAATGTATCTAATTTATTTTCCTGTGCTTTTGGTGTTAGATCTAAGGAATCATTTAAATCCAATGTCATGAAGGACTTCTATTAAATTTCTCTTCTTTACAGAACCTGGAACTCATGATTTACCTTCTTTTTGATTGACCAAAGGAGGAAAATGTTAACTACCAACT
Source organism: Mustela nigripes (assembly GCF_022355385.1). Classification (NCBI taxonomy): domain Eukaryota; kingdom Metazoa; phylum Chordata; class Mammalia; order Carnivora; family Mustelidae; genus Mustela; species Mustela nigripes. The sequence goes on along the minus strand of NC_081571.1, from coordinate 68,297,064 downwards.
ATGTCATTATGAAGTTTCCCCCTTCCAATTCCGCCCTGCGTATGAACTTTTTTACTATAAAAGCTGGGGAATGAGCTCTCTCTTCCTTCCTTCCTCAGTCCATCTTTCACTCTCCATTCTGGTTCTTGTGTTTTCTTATACAGTACACTCTCTAATTTTCTTTTAATCTTTTAGCACTAGTGCAGCTATTTTCATCATAGCAGCATCTCTTTAGGCAAAGCAAAACCAAACAGAAAACCAAACACTAACAACAACAACAAACACCAAATAGTATATTGTAGTGGTTAAAAACTGAGCTAAATCTTCATCTAAAATCTGTCAGTAGGGGCGCCTGGGTGGCTCAGTGGATTAAGCCGCTGCCTTCAGCTTAGGTCATGATCTCAGTGTCCTGGGATCGAGCCCCACATCGGGCTCTTTGCTCAGCGGGAGCCTGCTTCTCTCTCTCTCTCTCTGCCTGACTCTCCGCCGACTTGTGATCTCTCTGTCAAATAAATAAATAAAATCTTAAAAAAAAAAATCTGTCAGTAGATTAAGCGGATTAAAATTAAGAAACTGTGTCTTCTTCAAGACCTGGTGCATATTAAGAGTTCAATAATCTATTGATTGAACGAAGGTGTAAAATGAAGGTGTAAAAAAAAATGAAGGTGTAAAATGAAGGTGTACATGTTACACGTCAGAGAGTTTGCATTCTGTGAATGGAGGTCTCAGTCTTCGGATTTCCCACAAGGAGATTCATGTGGGGAACTCACAGTCAAAGACAGCCTGAAGGGAAGTAGCAAGCACAAAGCAGTTTACTGAAGTGTACCCTTGGAGTGGGAGAGGCAGCAGGTTCCACAAGCCCCTAGGTAATTCTGGAATTGGATATTGGGTCTCTGGGCTGGGAGGAGTTGAGACATACAGGGGAATGGTCTCTAATGGAGGCTGTTTCCAATCATTTGGGAAACTCCTCCCATGTGTTGGGAGGAGGAGTTTTTGACCCTACAAAGTTTGTACTTGAACCCTCCTGGTAGCCTTTTTCCATGATGGGGCTGTTAATTGCAATGCAAATGTATTATAATGAGTCTAGGGGTTACTCTGGGGCAGAGATGGAAGAGGAACACATGTTCTGCCCCTGTGGGCCTTGATTTGTCAGTCCTGAGGTTTTGGAAGTCACAAGGTCAGGATGCTTTTAATGTGTACCCTATTTATCCCCATCCTTGCCTCCCTCTCATGTTTCTATCATTCCCCTTGATGGACTTGGGACTGTACCTAGTCGAGACGAGGTAGAAACCTAACATAAAGAGATTAGTATTTTCTTATGTAAAAGTCAGATCATTATATTTGTCATCTAAAATTTTGTGAGGATTCAATGAAGGAAAAAGATGTCTGTTCAGGTTTGGCAATACTTGGCAATAGTAATTGATGAATAAAGGTGATTAATTATTGACTAATAACAAATCAGACTTGCAGGACCTAGAAAGTCCTTAAAACTTATAATACTGATACTAAACCCCAGCAGACATTGTTAGAAGGGAACTATGAAAGGACCTTACGCTCTTGTTGGGAAGACAAGATCAGATTAAAAATATGTACGTAAAAAGAAGCGTGATCATCAATGAGTAGAGTGGGCACTGATGGTCTGTTGGACTTCAAGGAAGGAAAGGTTACTATGGAATCCAATAGCTGGCTAAAGCTTCATAGAAGAGATGCGCTTGAGTTGTTTTTTTGATGGACAGCTGAATGGAGATGACAGGAGAGGAAAGAAGGAGATGCCGAGGCAGGGAATATTTGAAGTGTGGTTAGTCTACCTATTCGCCGTTAGAGTACTGAGGGCCTTAAGGGTTATGGTACGGGTTTTGTACTTCAGCTCATAAACCACCAGTCTCTTTGACTTAAAAGACATCTTTGCCTTAAAACACACACACATACATGCACACACTTAAAAATATAAAAACCATTTTTAGCTCTCAGGCTGTACAGAAACAGGCCACTGGCTGGATTTGATATAGTTCACTGACTGCAGGGCTCTATCAAAGATTCTTTGAGCAGTTACTTGACATGATCAGAGGTACATTCTAGGAAAATGGTTGGTAGCAGTGAGAATTACCTTATGCATCTTTATTATCTAGATTTTTTTTGACAGACAAAGCTTCATATTTTCTGGCTGTGTATGTAGTGTAGAGAATTCTATCACTGAGAAGATTACAGTATATAAGTTCTTTAGGATGATATTTTCATTGCATTTCAGTCTTCTTGTTGGCTAGAGCTGGCATCATAATTGCTATTAATAGCATTTCAAATGGGTACATTGTAGGCACTTAATGGCTACTTTAAGAATTGAATTTAGGAGGTGAAAATGCTTTATGGACTCTATAATAAAGAAGTTTTATTGCAGCTAGTTAAGAAACAAATGTTATGAGAAGAGAAGATTCTTCTAGTAGGTATCATAAAGTATGACAGCCTTTATGATAACAACTTAATTCTACAAGCTTCATGTGTTTGCTTAGTTTAAAGGTATTTCCATCAAAATGAAGATCTGGAACCAAATACAAATATTGTTCTGCTTATCTCCTTATCAATCAGTGATTAGACATTTTTTGTTATATGAACAAAATTAAGTTTTTTCCATCTTTTAACGCAGTGTAAGGCAAGGCAAATTTAAATGCTTGTAATTTATGATGGTTAATTTTATTTATCAACTTGGCTAGATTTTAGTACCCAGATATTTCATCAAATATTATTCTGGATGCTTCCATGAAGGTATTTTTAGATGAGATTATATTGATTTATAATTATATATACTTTATATATGTCATATGTAACATGAATGTTATATATAATCTATTTTATTTTTTAAAAAGGTTTATTTATTTGAGATAGAGAGTGCGAGCATGAGAGGGGGGAGGTCAGAGGGAGAAACAGACCCCATGTGGAGCAGGGACCCTGATGCCCGACTTGATCCTGGAACTTCAGGATCATGCCCTGAGCTGAAGGCAGTCGTTCAACCAACTGAGCCACCCAGGCGCCCTATAGTCTATTTTAAATATAGATTTTTTTATATGCATTGGTTCTGTTTCTCTGAAGAACCTCTACTAATACAGACTCTGTGTGTGTGTGTGTGTGTGTGTGTGTGTGTGTGTGTGTGTGGTGTCTGGCAGAATACAGGATTTTAGCATATACATAATTAACTTTTGGAACACAGGAGTGAGCTGACAGTTAAGGAGGCATCTCCCAGAGTGACTGATATTGAAGCCTGCTACTCGTTTGCTCTCGTATGTTGTATGTATTAAGCTACTGGACAAAGAAAACAAATAACATTATCAAATAGAAGCCCTCATTACTGAAGTCATACAAATAGATGTTGAAGCTTTGAAAGTTATGCTAGGGTAACTTTTCAGGGAACAGGGCAGAGATTTATTCTTTGGTATTTTGATGGTTAGTGACTCTTCCACGTCATTCAGAAAACTTTAAACATTTATTAGCCCTTGTTGGGAGCAAGGGTTCTCCAACGATGATAGACAGTTTTGGATTAAATCGAAGGTAGCACAGTTAAGTTCAACTAACATCTATTGAATCATCACCATGTGCTGGTACTAAGCCCTGCTCAGAGATGAATGAGAGACCATTCACTCAAGATTATAGTTTCATGAGGTTTCAAGATGGCTATTAAGACCTTAAAAAATGTCCAGCTAGTCAGATAGATAATTGAATTTCAGAAATCTGTTTCTCAGAATAAGGGAGATTTTCATCTTAGTTCCAGTGTAACACAGATTCTTCAATAGGATGCAAAAGTAAAAGATGTTTAAGACTGAATACCACGGATATGGTCTGGGGGAACAGAATTTAGGTCAGGTATGTTTTCACAAAGGAGGTGGTGAAGACTTGGTAAAGGAAGAGAAGAGTGCCAGGGCAAAAGTACTGCTTGAGATCATTTAGCTTATTTCAGGTCTTGTCTATAGTTCTTAAGTTGTTTTGCTGAGCAGTTATTTGATGAATCCTCTCCAATCCTTCGTGTGTAAACTAAATTAAAACGGATAATATAAAGTGGAACGTTTTAGTTTTGCTGCCTCTTTCTTTCTAAACTGTTACTGTCTTTATAATTTCCCAGAGTTATCTGTCCCTGCTTCTTATGTTTTATAGATTTTATCTTTCGCTGATAGGGTCCGGAACATTTAAGAGAATTTTAACCATAGAACTATCTATTTGCACAATTTCCTTCGAAAAATAATGCCATTGTGGCATTTTTCATGGCAGGAAAAGCAGCAATTTTTATTTGTTACAACACCGAAGCAGACAAAGGACCCATTGGCTCTCACCACAATTCTAAAGTAAACTGTATCGCTGTTTGAACGATGGGTACAATTACCTATTTTCTACTTCTGTTCAGAGGGAATTCAAATAATTGTGAAGAAAAAATATTGAATGTCAAAGTGCATTTGCCTTTGCAGAAATAGTGCGGAGTGTTATTAATGAGGATCTGCAAAGAACTGCAATTTTGCACTGTTCAACATTCATAAATAACCACTGGTTAAATCAAGGGAGCAATTTCTGCTTCCATTATATCGCGCATATGAAGTGTCCATGTTATCTCAACATCAAAGTGTGCATAGTACTACCAGAGGAAGGAATCTGATGATAGCAGCATTTTGAGCCACAAGTTATCAGGAGATCGCTTTGCGGTATGGCACTGTGCCAACCAGGCATAGTTTCTTTTATGCTGCAAACAAAGCTTGTTCTTTTGCCCATGTTTGAAATCCACACTGATACACATGATTTGTTCTGCAAGGCTGCTGGCGGATTTAAATGCATGAGCATTTCTTTTGATTGATCTTGTGAATATACACACAGATATATGTATCTCTATTTAATACATCTGCATATAATACCTGTATCTTCATGTATATTTAAATATATTTAATTCCAACATATTTTAAAAATGATGACTTTAATGCGCAGGTATCAGTACTTACCTGGTAGTGTTCACGAACCTAGTCATTGGGTTGTGGGGACGGTCTGTCTTGTACAAATCAAATACTGATTACTTCTGGTTAGTTGCCCCTTCTGGTATTATTTATATGTCAATGTTTCAAGCTTGAAATTGGCAAAGACTAGCTTCTATTAGTTAAAACGTCCTCGCTGTTGACTTAGGTTCCAGTAGTTTAAAATTCCTGCAAATATCCTTAACCCCAAATGGTTTAAACATGTACATTTTTGTTGGACTCTTGGTATTACCAACATTTGCACCGAAGGGTAATCTGGGATGATGCTTCCCCTGTAATTCTAACTTGAACCACTTTTATAATTACTAGTTGTTACTTTTGATTTTATTTTTTTCTGTTTTAATTTTTACTCATTGTTTTCCATCTTTCCTGCCACCAACCCTGTGTTGAGCCATTGCTCGAGGCACAGGCTGCAGATCATTGAGTAATGTAATGACAGTGTGTTGGCTGAGCCCTTCGCTCCTGCTGCAGGCTGTGTCTTGCATAGTGGGTGACTCACGGGCACTGTTCAGCACAGTGGGCTGCAGAAGGTTCAAAATTCGGTCTGGGAAAAGTAAAGGTTCTTAGGATTTGAGCTTAGATTTCTAATGGAATTCAAATATGACAAATTCTATTCACTGTATAAGCATTGTAGGAGAAGTGAAAAATTGCAGAGCTACGCGATGCCTCACATTTTGGTATCGTAGAACTATTTTGATGGTTATAAACGGCAAAGGAAATTTTGATAATAAAATGTATATCTTATTTTGGATAAAGACATTCTCTTCAGACATTCTTGGTAAATTTTAGGAAAGTCATAAAAATGCTCTTTTGAACTAGTCTGGCTAGAGTGGGTAAGAGTGATTCTGAATTCTACTGCTTTTCTTTAAATATTTAATGAACATTTACTGTCTGTAAAATTTTAGATATGTAACTTTTTTTGAGATTTTATTTTTAAGTGATCTTTACACTCAGTGTGGGGGTCAAACTCACAACTTCTACTGACTGAGCCCAACCAGGCACCCCAGATGTATAACTGTTTTTCTGTTCCTTAGGGATAACTTTGGGAAGCTCCAAGCTTTATAATTTTTTTCCAGTGGATTTCCACTGATTATTTACATATGAAACTGTGTGGTATGTACTATAAACTATATCTAAACAAAGAAACATATTCATTTAAGCAGTTGAAATGAATAATCTTTAAGGAGTCAATTATAATATTTATAAGTATATAAATATATATCAGTTACAATGTAGGTGGCCTCATTTCAAATAAGACCCTAGAAACTTACATTTGTGTCTTGGAAAGGAGACTCAGCTAAGGGCACTCAGTATTAATGGCTGCAATAAAATTAAATCTCGTTACAGAGGATCAAGATTTTAATTGTAATTTAAATGAGGTTTTTCATGACATAAAGGAACAGAGATATTTTAATATCCAATCCAACATGCCCTCTACTAGTACAACAGAAGTAGAAGCCCCATGCTATGTGGGTCAGACCTTCCATATTCCTTAGATGTTTTGTCATTTGATGGAGAACTTTTTTCATTGATCTCTTGCAAACCGTTTTTGTGTAGATACATTGTCACATAGATGGGCGCTTTCATCCTGTGGTTTTACTTTTCTGGTCCTTTTATCATTCTCGCTTCCTGTCCGTGCTGGAAGTACATGCCATGCTGTTTAGTGTGCCACTGATGCGAATCTAGTCTGCTAATGATCTATTAACAATATCAAGGGTAGTGGATTGGTTGGGAAGACATTAAAAACAGTATTAATATGAATCTCAAAATATTCTTAACTGTTTAAAGTATTGATGCCGTTTGGACTCCTTATGCAGACCGGTGGACTTAAATTGTTACAAACTTCTAAGGAATCCTTTGATTCTGACGATCCCATGGCTTGATAATTCTGTGTTAGGAAAAGCACAGGTCCTAAATCTAGGATTTATTAAGCTGAGTGACTATAGTTAGAATAGCTTCAGAGCTGATTTTAGTACCTAAGTTCCATTTCCAGGGTTGTATATAAAAAGATGGATTGAGAAAAATGAAGGAGCTTGATTTGAATGAGATCATCTAAGATTGGCTCAAAGAAAATCAGGGTGCATTGAGTGGAAATTCTAGAGAGAAAGAATGAAATAAAATTCAAATTATAAAAACGACCTTGAAGTGGATAGCTACTATTTCCTTCAGTATTCTGAGGCTGAAACCTAAAGTACTTTAAAATTTGGGGTCTGCTTTAACAGCATCAGTCTAATATTATTTAAAGAAAAGGGAATAGAAGAAATTTGTGAAAGTCTTTTTGAAAAATAGCATAGGAAACTAGACTAGAATCAGCAATCCATGAATCTTTGCCTTGGAGGGAAGGTGTGACAGTCAGGAGAGAAACATGTTACATTCAGCAAAGAATTAGGTCTTCGCGGGAAGCTTATATATATATTCTCTTAAAATGAGACATGTAAATGTCATTTTAGGAAGTTTTCCTATCTCATAGTCCTTTATATGCCATTATCATCTCTGCCTGAATGGCCCTGTGCATATAATAATTGGGCTTCATTTCTTAGTGTTGTTTCTTCCATCTCTGGGAACACTTCTTTCTTCCCTCTGGTTCACAGACTTTTCTCCTGAGATTCTGCTTTTCTTTGAAATGGATCACCTTCTATGCCAGTTTCATCTTTGTGAAAGTGCTTACTTTTTTAAGGAGGGTCCATCATAGGATTTAATCATCCCTCAGAAAGATCCATGTACCCCTTTATTGTCCACTCTGTAGGATGAAAACAGTATCTCCGTTCAAGCCTAAGAAACAAATTCTTCTCCTTTTCTGCTTTTATCTGGTTCTTCAGCAACTCAACTAACTTTGTTAATGGCTTCTCAACCTTTTGGGACCAACTGTCTCATAGAATGATTACTCTCAACTATATATATATATATATATATATATATATATATATATATATATATATGAATCACCTGGCAGTCTTGCAAAAAACTTATGGTTCCTGGGCCCCATACCCAGAGATTCTGAATACATTAATTAGTAGGGGTGGCAAGGGGGTGGGTACAATATTGGATATTTTTAAAAGGTTTCCCTAGATAATTCTGAAATACAGCCAGGGTGGAGAACCACTGACCTGAAGTGTTATAGAGCTTCCCATTTTAATTAGTCGTGGTAAATTGGTAACAATTTTGAAAATTAGCATGAAAATGTCTTTCTTGGCTGCTTGTGATGATCAGATTTGAGTGTGAAGGTAAAAGGGAAAGAGTGAATGGGTCAGGTTGCCATTTACATATTTCAAGGGTTGACCCCTGTAAGGATTATGTCATCTCCAAATTTAGGGTAAAGCTCTGTTCATGTGAGGAACTGTATTTGTTATCTAATAAATCCCATGTAACCCATTAACATAAATACACATTATAGAAATTTGACTCTTGAGAAGCATTTAACCTAAGCCTAAGTGTTGAATCACACATGCTAGTCATGAAAATTTCATCAGTAAAACATTACCCTCCCCATCGCTTTCTAAAAAAAAATTCTGACCAGGGGTGGCTGGGTGGCTCAGTCCCTTAAACCTCTGCCTTTGGCTGAGGTCATGATCCTGGGGTCTTGGGATTGACCCCCACATTGTGCTCCCTTATTTAGCGGGTGTTTGTTTCTCCCCCCACTCTGCCCGCTCTTCCCCTTGTTGAGCTCTCTCTGTGTCAAATAAATAAATAAGATCTTAAAAGAAAAGAATCTGACCAGTTTTCAAATTAGATCATTGACACATCTACTACAACTATGCTGAGATTTTAAGATAACGTGTTTCTAGGTTTTGTCAAGAAGCTTCCTGAAATGCAAATACATCCTTTAATTCCTCTAGTTTCAATATTTTAGTCCAAAGCCTCTCCTTCCAGACTTCTACAAAATCTATATTTATTTCTTCAATTTAATTAACAGGGCTTCCTGCTTCATGAAGAATATCTTTTCCTTCTCATCCCTTCTCCATTTTCCTTTGATTTTTAAATCAAGATTCAAACCAAGTCTTATTCATTGATGAGCTAAATAAACCGTTCTCTAGCAAAGAGGCTGCTTTCTAATTAGCTGTAGGATATAATTAGTACATTCTCTGGGCCAGTAAGAATTGGATTTACCAGATGCCAGCAACTGACAGTCCGAGGAATATTAGCAGTAAGCAGGCAGAAGCGTGGGTGCAGGAATGAGGGTAAGGGAAGGGTTTCCTTACTTCAGGCTGTCAGGGTTTGTGTGTGAAAATTTCTGTCAAGTTAGTCACTTGTACTATTAAATATGTTAAAGCTTCAATTTTCAATATGCAAGTCTGCTAGACCAAAAGGAACCACAGAGGATTCTGCATCAATAATCATGTATTATGGCAATTAGTCCATGAAGTACAAAGCTGCCTTAGATGTAAAGCATCTTAGCTGAAAACTAGAATCTTGGCTCTAAGTCAGAGTTTAATTTTTGATAAAAGCCTGCAGTTGGCTTCAGCATTTGGCTGGCACCAGGACACCATGGGCCCATGAAAAAATTATATTATTTCTTAATACGAAACCAGACCATGAAATAGTTTAATTCTACCTCATTTTCATGAAGTTCCAATTTATCTAATCCAATTGCAGACACACGTATGTGGATCAAAATGAAGATCTAAGAGCCTTTTGAGCTGTTTTTAAGATCTGAAAATAGCAAGCAGCATATTAGATTTGATTTTGAAATAAAAATACATTCCTTACAAACAGAGCAAAAAGTTTCATATTTGAATAAATTCTTTCGGAAGTCTCTGGTGAACAGGGTTGTGATACGGAAAGGGGCATGGCAATTTTATGTGAAGACAATCTCCAAGACCCTTCAAGCCCATTTTACGTGACCTTTTTCTTACCAGTTCACACATGGGGAAGTAATAGTTACCACAAACACTTGAAAAATATTCAGAGTTTCCTAGTGCCCAAAGTAGAACACTCGTATTGATACATATTATGAAGTTTTAGTAACTCCAGCTCTACTAGTATGGTTCTATGAACATGAATAAGTTTATTCAGTTCTTGCTACAAAATTCACAAGTTCTGGATAAGCAAGAGGCATTGTACGAATATATCTATTTCCAAATATACACAAGTATTCCAAAATATGTATTCCACATATGCATACAGTTAGCCCCTGGACAATATGGGTTTTAATGGTGTGAGTCCACTTAGGGACAGATTATTTTCAAGAAATATACATACAATACTGCAAATGTATTTTCTCTTCTAATTTTCTTGACAGTTTCTATTCTGTAGCTTCCTTTATTATAAGAGTACAGTATGTAATCCATATGGCATACAAAATATGTGATAACTGGCTATGTTATTGGAAAGACTTGGGTCAACAGTAGACTATTAGTAGTTAAGTTCTTGAAAAATCAAAAGTTCCTGCTGGGAGTGGCCAGCAATCCCTGTACCGAGGGATGAAAGATGACTCCAAACGTGGCTGTGAAAGAGAGGAGAAGGTGAGGGGGTCAACGCTCAGAGATGAGGACCCTTTGCTCTTCTTTGCACCCCCTTTTATTGGTCCTTCAGGGTAATCCCAAATCCTTATCACTGTTCCTCAAGCACGTGATGTGTGTGTGTGATAAGGGGTCTTATTGAAACTCCAAGTATTTTTTACAGGAAAGACAGGATAGGCTAATCTGTGTATTCTATGAGTGCTGAACATAGCCTAAGGGACGATGCTTAAGTCCGTTAGATCCCAGGGTGACTGTTTGGGCTAAGAAAGGTTGGGTGATGGCAACTCCCTGCTGCATTCCAGCGACAGAGGGGTCATGCAGGCCTGGGCATTCCAAAGGCCTGTGCCCTTCTCCGAAACCTTCCCTGTCCTCAGTGGCCTCTGTGTTACATTTTAGCAAGCCAGATATGACGGCTGATTTCATGATGTACATTCACCTCAAGAAGTTACAGGCAGATCTTCAGCTGTATGGGCTGGTGCCCCTGCATGGTTCAAGCATCAACTGTATAGTCTGTATATTCCAAATATATATATTTTCAAAAACCAAATATTGATAAATATATAATATATCTAAGTAGATATTAAAGTTTTAAGTAGAAGGCAGGTGATGCAATCTTTTTTTTTTTAAGATTTTATTTATTTATTTGACAGACAGAGATCACAAGTAGGCAGAGAAGCAGGCAGAGAGAGAGAGAGGAGGAAGCAGGCTCCCTGCCGAGCAGAGAGCCCGATGTGGGGCTCAATCCCAGAACCCTGGGATCATGACCTGAGCCAAAGGCAGAGGCTTTAACCCACTGAGCCACCCAGGCGCCCCGATGCAGACAATCTTAATTCTAATTATCTTCACCATTAATTCAGGCAGTTGTCTGTGTTTATCCTGTGTGGGGGCACTACAGCTCAAATTATAACCCCCCAATTATGTAAAACCTTAACCCCAGTAAATGTAACTGTGAATTTATTTGGAAATAAGATCTTGGCAGATGTAATCAAGTTCAGATGAGGTCATTGGGGTGGAGTCTTACTCGAGTATCACTGGTGTTTTTATAGGAAGAAGAAGCGGTAGGCATTGTTCCAGGAGAACATGATGTAAAGACACAGAGACACCAGGAGAACATGATGTAAAGACACAGAGACACCAGGAGAACAATGCCATGTGAAACAAAGACACCCATGGAGAAACCAGGTGATAACGGAGGTAGAGATTCAAGCCCTGTAGCTGTAAGCCAAGGGCAGCCAAGGAGTACTGGCAACCACCAGAATGGGGGAGAGGCGGGGAAGGAGTCTCCCCTCCAGCTTTTGGAGGGAGGCGGCCCTGCTGACACCTTGGTTTTGCACTTGTAGCCTCCGGAACTGTAAGACAATATATTTCTGCTGTTTTAATCTACCCAGTTAGTGGCACCTAACCTTAGAAAACAAATCTAGAAGTGTATAACAAATTCCTAGTCACAGGAAGGATTAGTATAAAAATGAATCCATCCGTTAGGAGTGTCACAGGGGAGAGCCCTATCCCATGTGGGAAAGTAGCCTGAAGCTAGTCAACACAACACATTTTTATTGACTTCCCACAATTAGGGATGTAGTGACTAAAAGTTACTGGAACTGCCCTTAATTATTTCATTGTTCAGACCACTTCTAAGGTTCATATAAGTGTAAAATATTTTTATTCTATGGTAATTAAAGTGTATTAAGTGTGGAAAATCAAACAGCTTGTCAAATCACAGATAAATTTAATATTAAAAGCATAGCTCTATTACAAAGCTGTCATCATCAAGACAGCATGGTACTGGCACAAAAACAGACACATAGATCAATGGAACAGAATAGAGAGCCCAGAAATAGACCCTCAACTCTATGGTCAACTAATCTTCGACAAAGCAGGAAAGAATGTCCAATGGAAAAAAGACAGCCTCTTCAATAAATGGTGCTGGGAAAATTGGACAGCCACATGCAGAAAAATGAAATTGGACCATTTCCTTACACCACACACAAAAATAGACTCAAAATGGATGAAGGACCTCAATGTGCGAAAGGAATCCATCAAAATCCTTGAGGAGAACACGGGCAGCAACCTCTTCGACCTCTGCCGCAGCAACATCTTCCTAGGAACAACGCAAAAGGCAAGGGAAGCAAAGGAAAAAATGAACTACTGGGATTTCATCAAGATCAAAAGCTTTTGCACAGCAAAGGAAACAGTTAACAAAATCAAAAGACAACTGACAGAATGGGAGAAGATATTTGCAAACGACATATCAGATAAAGGACTAGTGTCCAGAATCTATAAAGAACTTAGCAAACTCAACACCCAAAGAACAAATAATCCAATCAAGAAATGGGCAGAGGACATGAACAGACATTTCTGCAAAGAAGACATCCAGATGGCGAACAGACACATGAAAAAGTGCTCCATATCACTCGGCATCAGGGAAATACAAATCAAAACCACAATGAGATATCACCTCACACCAGTCAGAATGGCTAAAATCAACAAGTCAGGAAATGACAGATGCTGGCGAGGATGCGGAGAAAGGGGAACCCTCCTACACTGTTGGTGGGAATGCAAGCTGGTGCAGCCACTCTGGAAAACAGCATGGAGGTTCCTCAAAATGTTGAAAATAGAACTGCCCTATGACCCAGCAATTGCACTATTGGGTATTTACCCTAAAGATACAAATGTAGTGATCCAAAGGGACACATGCACCCGAATGTTTATAGCAGCAATGTCCACAATAGCCAAACTATGGAAAGAACCTAGATGTCCATCAACAGATGAATGGATCAAGAAGATGTGGTATATATACACAATGGAATACTATGCAGCCATCAAAAGAAATGAAATCTTGCCATTTGCAACAACATGGATGGAACTAGAGCGTATCATGCTTAGCGAAATAAGTCAAGCAGAGAAAGACAACTATCATATGATCTCCCTGATATGAGGAAGTGGTGATGCAACATGGAGGCTTAAGTGGGTAGAAGAATAAATGAAACAAGATGGGATTGGGAGGGAGACAAACCATAAGTGACTCTTAATCTCACAAAACAAACTTAGGGTTGCTGGGGGGAGGGGGTTTGGGAGAAGGGGCTGGGATTATGGACATTGGGGAGGGTATGTGCTTTGGTGAGTGCTGTGAAGTGTGTAAACCTGGTGATTCACAGACCTGTACCCCTGGGGATAAAAATATATGTTTATAAAAAATAAAAAATTAAAAAAAAAATATTAAAAGCATACAAGGAGGTGTCTAGTAGAACGGGTTTGTTTATAAAGATAGAATTTTGATCCTAAAATAAAATGCTTGCATATTAAAGATGAATTTGTGGGCGCCTAGGTGGCTCAGTCGGTTACGTGTCTGCTTTGGCGCAGGTCATGATCCCAGGGTCCTGGAATAGAGGCCTGTATGGGGCTCCCAGCTCAGTCTGCTTCTCCCTCTGCCTCTGCCTCTCCGCCCCCTGCTCATGTACTGGTATGCTTTCTCTCTTTCTCTCTCTCTCATATAAGTAAATAAATTCTTCAAAAAAAAATATTTTTTAAAAAGGTCAATTTGTTAATGTGGTATAATTTTTCTATACCTTTTTTTCCTGTACTAAATGAAGCTACTTTTTTTTTTTAAGATTCAATTTATTTATATGAGAGAGAGAGCATACAAAGGGAGAGGCAGAAGGAGGTTCCCTGCAGGGAGCCTTATATGGGGCTCATGGGACCCCTTATATGGGGCTTATATGGGACCCTAAGACCATGACCCGGGCCACAGGCAGACACTTAACCAACTGAGCCACCCAGGCATCGAAGAAGGCCACTTCTTTTTTTTTTTTTTTTTTTTTAAAGATTTTATTTATTTATTTGAGAGAGAGACAGTGAGAGAGAGCCTGAGCAAGGAGAAGGTCAGAGAGTGAAGCAGACTCCCCGTGGAGCTGGGAGCCTGATGTGGGACTCGATCCCGGGACTCCGGGATCATGACCTGAGCCGAAGGCAGTCGTCCAACCAACTGAGCCACCCAGGCATCCCAAGAAGGCCACTTCTAATACAAAGTTTGATACCTGCATATGATTATAAAATAACATCTACAATATATTAAATAATATCTAAGATGCACATACAGTTTATGCCTTTGCAAATGTATTGTTTATCCTTATTTAAAGATTTGTATTTCAAACTCCATTAACTAGACAAGTGCACATACAATAATTGAGAGAGGTTCAGGTTTTAAGTTTTAGAAAACTAACCAGTGTGGGTTAGACATGCTTTCACTGATGCCATGTAAATTATTTGTCATTCTTTATTTTGCAATTTAAAAATATGTACAAAATGGAATCAATTCCCATGTAGCCAACACTCCACTCCAATGATTAACACTGTAAAGTTTCTTAATAAGCACTTTCATGATTCAAGGACCATGACCCCAGCATCAGAATTATCAAATTCATTTTATAAATTCAAAAAAGTTGCAGGATACAAATTATTATGCAGAAATTGGTTGCATTTCTATATACTAAGAATGAAGAAGTAGCAAGAGAAATTAGGAAAATAATTCCATTTATGATTGCACCAAAAAGAATAAAATATCTAGAAATAAACTTAACCAAGGAAGTGAAAGACCAGTTCTCTGAGGAAAGAAATTGAAGATGATACAATCCAATGAAAAGATATTCCAAGTTCATGGACTGGAAAAAATAATATTTTAAAATGTCCATATCGGGGCACCTGGGTGGCTCAGTGGGTTAAGCCTCTGCCTTCAGCTCAGGTCATGATCCCAGGGTTCTGGGATCGAGCCCCACATCGGGCTCTCTGCTCAGCAGGGAGCCTGCTTCCTCCTGCCTCTCTGCCTGCCTCTCTGCCTGCCTCTCTGCCTACTTGTAATCTCTGTCTGTCAAATAAATAAAATCTTAAAAAAAAAATAAAATAAAATGTCCATATCACTCAAAGCAATCTAGATTTAAGCAATCCCTATCAAAATACCAACAGCATTTTCCACAGAACTAGAAAAAATAATCCTAAAATTTGTATGGAATCACAAAAGATCTCAAACAGCCAAACCCATGCTGAGAAAGAACAAAGCTGGAGGTAACACAATTCCAGATTTCAAGACATACTATAAAGCTATAGTAATCAAAACAGTATGGTAATGGTACAAAAGTCGTTACATAGGTCAATGGAACAGATTAGAGCCCATAAAGAAACTCTCACTTATCTGGTCAATAAATCTATGACAAAGAAAGCAAAAATATACAATGTGATAAAGGCAGTCTCTTCAAAAAATGGTGCTGGGAAAACTGGATAGCAACATGCAAAAGAATGAAACTGGGCCACTTTCTTACGCCATACACAAATTCAAAATGGATTAAAGACCTCAATGTGAGACCTGAAACCATGAAACTTCTAGAAGAAAACATAAGTAATAATGTCAGTAATGTCTTTGACATCAGCCGTAACAACTTTTTTTTTTTTTTGATAGGTTTCCTAAGGCAAGGGAAACAGCAAAATTAAACTATTAGGACTACACACACACACACACACACACACACAACAAACTCTTGCAGATCAAATGAAACCATTGACAAAATGAAAATGGGAGAAAATATTTACAAATGATATATCTGAAAAGGGGTTAATATCTAAAATATCTAAAGAACTTATTCAGCTCAACATCTAAAAACAAATCATTCAATTGAAAAATGGGTAGGGGACCTGAATAGATATTTTTTCCAAAGAAGACATGCAGATGACCAGTAGACACATTAAAACATACTTATCACTCATCATCAGGTAAATGTAAATCAAAACCACAATGAGATACCACCTTACACATGTCAGAATGGCTAGAA
This sequence comes from Mustela nigripes, assembly GCF_022355385.1. Classification (NCBI taxonomy): domain Eukaryota; kingdom Metazoa; phylum Chordata; class Mammalia; order Carnivora; family Mustelidae; genus Mustela; species Mustela nigripes. Next base: position 68,280,807 of record NC_081571.1, on the reverse strand, counting down.
TCAAAAAGACAAGAAATAACAAGTGTTGATAAGGATGTGGGAAAAAAAGGAACCCTTTTGCATTGTTGGTGGGAATGTAAATTGGTACAACCACGGTGGGAAACAGGATGGAGGTTCTTCAGAAAATTTAAGAAATTAAAAAAATAGAAATACCGGAATGATCCATAGGACTTCCACTACTGGGTATTTACGTAAAGAAAGTGAAAACACCAATCCAGAAAGATGTATGCACCCCTCTGATTATTACAGCATTGTTCATAATAGCAAAGATATAGAAGCAGCTCAAGTATCCATCAATAGATGAATGAATAAAGAAAATATGATCAACACACACACACACATACACACACACACACACAGAGGAATATTACTCAGCCATAGAAAAGACGAGATCTTGCCATTTGTGACACATGGATGGATGTAGAGGGTATTATGCTAAGTGAAATAAGGCAGTCAGTGAAAGAAAAATGCCGCATGACTTCACTTAGATGTGGAATTAAAAAAAAAAAACAAAATTAATACACAAACAAAAAAGCAGAAATAGACCGATACATACAGAAAACAAACTAATGGCTGCCCAAAGGGGAAGGAGGTGGGGGGTCAGGCAAGTAGGCGAAGGAGAGTGGGAGATACAGGCTTCCACTTAAGGAATGAGTAAATTACGGGAATAAAAGGCACAACATAGGGAATATAGTCAGTGATACTGTCGTAGGCTTGTATGGTGACAGATGGTAGCTATACTTGTGGTGAACATAGCATAACACATAAACTTGTCAAGTCATTGAAACTAATGTACAGTTGTATGTCAACTATACTTCCATAAAAAATATCAAACTCATTTTAATAACTTTGTGAATACTTGGACATTCTCTCACCCAGAAAAATGACAGTTTCATGATAGACTCAATATTTTTGAATGAATAATATTGCTGTTTTACAATTCAGCTGCAGGTTGCTTTGTGTGGGTTTTTTTTTTTTTTGCTTTAATTTTGTTTTATTTTATTTTATTTTATTATGTTTTGCTTTTAACCGTGTATTGTAGAAAGTCAGGGGAAAGACTTTAGAAGTCACTATAATGATTGTATTAAAGAATTACTCACTTGTGCTCATCAGAGTGAAATACTGTTTTTCTTTAGGCAGGGCACTTAATCCAAGTAAGTGAAAATGCAGTAGAACTTTTAGAAGTGTCAGTCTTTAAAAAAAAAAAAAAAAAATCTCTCTCTTCTTAAAAAAAATCGTTTTTTTTAAAAGTACATATTTGTGATCCTGATGTTTTAAAAATTATTTTTATATTAAATATTTTCCTTTATCATCAGACTTATTTTTCTGCTACATAGTTTTCCATTTGTGCACTTTTCCTTATTTGGCCATTTCTCTGCTGGTCTTTTCAGGTTTTATTTATTATATAGAACACTACTATGAGAGTCCTTTTACATAGATCTTTAATTGCATTCCTAATTATTTCTTTAAGACACAGGCCTGTAAGTGTAATTATATTGATAAGACTTCTAAAGCATAATGTTAAATCTCTTTCCAGAAGTGTTATATTACTTCATTCCACTGTGGTAACTCCTCAACAGCAATAGACGTTAGTTTTCAGAAAACCTAATTTAAATGGGGAAATGTAGACTTTTTTAAGTTTTAGCACACAGTTTTAGAACACTAGCAGAGTGTACTTTTTTCATATAATTTGGATTTATATTATGCATTCATATTTTAATTTCTTTGCATTTTTCTTGAGGTTTTATTGTTAAAATTATAAAAATATAATTAATTTATTTGCAAATCATTAAATCAGCATCAAATTAGTATTCAATAGGGTTATCTGTTCACATGGCTTTCATGTATAAAACACTACAATAATTCCCCATAGTGGATGGACACTGAAGTCGCCTTCTCAATAAAATCTGTTTCACTGCCCCCCCCCCCCCCCCCGCCCTCAGTGTAGCAACTGAGTGGTTGGGTGACTGACTTCCACTCCAGGGGCAGCTCCAGAGTGTTAGGTGTAATCATAGTAATTGCATTCTCCTTGCCAGTGATTGGTTCAGGGGTCTAGGTCTGAGCCAATAAGGACATTGTTATGATAATAGATATTGGTTTGGAATGGGGCTGGTGAATGAATATGGCAAATGAGATGTAACTGGAAATTGCAAATTAGAACTGTTTCCTGATTCAGAGAATGTCATACAGAGAGCCATTTCCTTTCCTCTGGATGGTGTCATTTATAGATGTGGAGTCTGAACAGCAGTCATGATATAAATACCAGCATGGAGAGGAGGAGAGAACCAGGGAGTCCCAGATGGAGGCAAAGAGTTAAGTCACCACCAGAATCTATTCTGTAGCTGGAAGTCCAGGTACACGAGCTAATGATCCCCTTAGAGTTTAAGCTTCAGTTGAATTTTCTGTTATCTACGAAGAAAGTATCCTAATCGATTTTATTAATCTTACTCATTAAATACAATCCAGATTTTAACCTACATATTCAAGGCCTTCTCATATTCAGTTCCTATTATTGCCTTATTTATTCCCTGTAGACCAAGCGTTTTAGACTACTTACTATGCCTTCTATTTTTCATTGTCTAAAATGTTGTTCTTCAATCATATATTATAAAAGTTTCATTTTTCTTGAAGTTTCAGCCCAAATCTTATCTCCTCCACAGGGCAATCTATGATAACTTCTGCTGGAACGAATCATACACACATCTGTAAATCATTACATCATTATTTTGTTTTTCTCATTCATTCATTTACCCAGAGCCTGTTCTATGTAGTGCCGTTCTTCCATGCATTATGACCTAGCTCATGGACCTTGTTAGCTCCTTGAGGACAAATGTATTTTTTTATTTTTGTATGTCACCTGAAGTTTAAAATTGAATAACCTATATTTTGTTTTCTATGGTTCAGGAGTTGTCATAAAATTTCCCAAACACTCTGTCCTATGAGTGTGTTTGTTCTCTTTTGTCCATAGAAGTGAAGGAAGCAGAAAGCCATTTCTGAAAATTAACCATCAAGTCAGTGGTTCAATATAAACATAATTTATAAGTTATAGACTCAACTACCAACAAGATGAGCATGAATCTAAGATAATACCAAAACTCCATTCTATCTACAGTGCCTTGAACACTGTTCAACATATAGTCAGCTTTCAACAAAGGTGATTTGACAGTGAAAAGGAGGCCTATAGTGAGGAAGACAGTAGCAAGAGTTTTGAGAATCACTGAAATGATCATGCAGATTTTAACAAGCTCCAGAGCTCTTAAAGAATAAAGCCAAACCTGTATGATTTAGAACTGTAACTAGTTTCGTGAGCTCGCTATCCATTAAACAAATATTATTTAAAATTAATAAATGATGTCGTTCCAGGTCTTTTTAATGAGGTTCTGAGGAAATGAGCAAGGGGATTGAGTTGTCTTCTCCATTTTCATGTGCCAAGCATGGTGCTCGATGCACATATATTTTATTGACATAATTGAATTTCTGATTGCTTAGTAATTAGCCAAAGTCACATGGCTAGTAAGTCACAAGGCTGCAATTCAGTTCCTTCAACCTTTGAGGACCTTGCTTTTTCCACTATGAATTTAGATCAATTGAGCGGTTGCCAACAATCTGTGGTGAAGTCTGTTGCTTTGTGTAGGTTTCTGAGGGCGGGAGGAAGGGAGTTGTATCATGTCAGGCCAGTGTTCCTGACATTCAGTGGCCTTTAATCCCCTAAATGATTCATTCATTCGTTCATTCATTCAGTAGTTGCCAAGAGACCATAATGTGCTAGCTCCTTAGCTATGCATCCGACATGAATAAGACACCATTTTTTTTTTTCCCTGAAGGAGGTCACAGAGTGCTAAATGACACACACAGGTAAGCTGCTTCCCTATCTCACAGTTAAAGCTGCTGATCCCTTATCATAACCTACCCCATTATACCTATCAACTATTCTTACCTATTCTGCCCAATATATTTATGCTGGTAACTACCAAATTTATCTCCACAGCCCTAACCTCTCTCCTGCTTTCCAGAAACTAACAGCCCTCTCAACATTTTCAACTGGATGACCAATAGACACTTTGATATTTCCAAACTAGAATTCTGAATCCCCATTCTCCAAAGCCCAAAGCTGGCCTTTCCTGGTCTTTTACATCTCAGCATATGAGTAAGCAATTCTGTCTATTCAGTTGCTCAGGCCAAATATCAAACTGTCTTAATACGTGCCACATCTACCAAGCAAATCATATTGACTTGACCTTCTGATTATGTTGGAGTCTCCACCACCATAGCTCTAATCCAACCTGCAGAAGCCAGAGCTCTCCACCTATTTTTCCCCTTTACCTCCTGATGCTTGTGATCCTTTCTCCAACAAAAGGCAATAGTGGTTCTTTAAAAACAACAATGAAGTCAAAATCATATTAATTTTCATCTCCAAATGATTTAACTGCTTTCTGTTTTGCTTAAAATAGAATCCAAAATCTTTATCTTGCTCAAAAGCTCTTCCTAGTCCCACCTCTGCCACTATCTAATCTCATCTCTTCCCACCTTTCTCCTTGCTCCCTTGGCTCCCACAGTGGCTTCCTTACTAATCCTTGAACAGAGGAAGCTTGGAACCTGGTCTAGGCGTTGCCTGGAATCATTGTCCTTGTCATCCAAATGTCTCACTTCCTGGTTTCAGGCAGGTCTAGCACAAAGGTCTGGTCTGAAATATTTCGGTGACCACCCTAAGACAGACCACCTCTCATCATTCCTTGCCCCAATACTCTGCTCTCATCTTCTTCTTCTTCTTCATTTGTCACTACCTGGAAGGTATACTTACAAAATTAAAAAAAACAGGTGTTTTTTTTTTTTTTTTTTTTTTCTGATGTTCTCTACTAAAATATAATGTCAGTAAGAATAGACTCTGTGATGATTATTTTTTGGTGTTAATTTGGCTAGGCAATAGCACCCAGTTATTCAATTAAAAGCACATCTGGGTGTTGCCATAAAGGTATTTTTTTTATATTTGGTAAACAGATAGAATCAGTTGACTTTATCATACGTAAGGGTCCTCCCTCATTTGGGTAGGCCTTATCCAATCAGTTGAATGTCCTTATGAGAAAAACTGAGGTTTCCCCAGTGAGGAGGAAATTCTGTCTGTGGACTTCAGACTCAGTGTCTTTTCCAGAGTTTCCAGCCTACCAGCCTGTCCTTTAGATTTCAGAGTTCACCGAATCCTGTCATGTAAAACCAATTTCTTGAAATGGATCTCATTGTAAATATATGAAAATATATATGTGTATATATACATGATATACATACATAGTTATGTATGTTATATTTATATAGACTTAAGCATTTTAATTATATGTGTGTATAAATTTTATACATGAAATATAAATTATACATATATACATTTTAAATATATGCATCTACTTTTTGTATATGTGCATGCATGTCTATATATGTATGTGTGTGCATGCACACATGTGTGTATTTATCCTACTGGTTTTATTTTCTCTGGTAGTCTCCTGGTTGGTACAGAGACTGCGCTGAACACTTGTGTTTTCCGTTCAGATGTAATCCCCACTCTTCTTCATGTCGCATAGATCTGTCCTGACTGCACGGAGTGACTCCTTTTCTTTCTGCCTTGTAGTTGGAATTAGCAAATGGGAAACATGAGGAGGAAACAGTGAGGCAGGAGATGGGATATTTATTCATTAGGTTCACTCCCAGCAGGCCGCTGCAACTTGATAATGATCTTTACTGAAGATTACACCTCTGGTCAGACAGCCCTTCTCTTGGACCTTCTCTCTAGGTTCTGGTAACTTTTCCCTCCTGTTGTCCCTTCAAACCTAGAAATGGTGGCTGCTTCCCACTACTGCTGGCTTTAGGGTCTTATACATGTTTTGCTGATTTCCTTAAGAGGTGCTCTATCTTTATAAGCAATCTTTTCTTTACACTTCCCTCACTCAGACTGTTTATAAGCCATGTGTCCCTGCTGGGAGAAGTGCTATAGGAGTTTGTCCTCCTCTTTTTTTTTTTTCTCTCTTAGTACCATATCCCCAGTATCTAGATGGTAGGTTCTTCACAAATATTTGCTGATCCAATGACCAGACGAGCATGCAGTTTTCATTTTATTCACTGTCTCGTGAGTATCTCTCGCTTTTTTAGAGCCTCTTGTGTTTACTTCCCCATATTCTACCCAGAACATCTCTTTTCTTTCAATCTACCTGTGGATCCATCCACTGAGATATAGCTTAACTTTAAAACTTCTTCAAGGGATGCCTGGGTGGCTCAGTTGGTTAAGCAGCTGCCTTCGGCTCAGGTCATGATCCCAGCATCCTGGGATCGAGTCCCACATCGGGCTCCTTGCTTGGCAGGGAGCCTGCTTCTTCTCTGCCTACCACTCTGTCTGCCTGTGCTCACTCTCGCTTCTCTCTCTATGACAAATAAATTAAAAAAAAAAAAATCTTTAAAAACAAAAAAAAAACAAAAACTTCTTCGAGAACATTTCCACATATTCTAAGTAGCCAGGATTGATCTTTATCTCTTCTGATTTCTCACTAAATGGAGAGTCAATCTATAAAATAGAATTTAGTGCTCAGTCATTTAATTTAGTGCCTGCCAGTGTACAAGTCTTGCACTCTTTGTTTACTGTGTGTGTTTTTTTTTTAAGATTTTGTTTATTTATCAGAGAGAGATCACAAGTAGGCAGAGGGGCAGACAGAGAGAGAGGAAGGGAAGCAGACTCCCTGCTGAGCAGAGAACCCGATGCGGGGCTCCATCCCAGGACCCAGGATCATGAACTGAGCCAAGGGCAGAAGCTTTAACCCACTGAGCCACCCAGGCGCCCTGTTTAGTGTGTCATGTTGCATTTTCCCAAGGAGACTGTAAGTTCCCTGAAGGCAATGATCTCTTTTCAACCATTTCTTTTTATAAAACCTGCGTGATGCTGATGATTAATTCAATAATGGCTTTAGAATAACATCCCTGCAGCTTATTTCCAGGGATGTGGAATCATTGGAATTTTTCCTGATGATTTTGTGGAAATAGTTCCTTTGCTATAGTTTATGAGAATTAAAAAAATCTCTATATTTTGAACATCAGCACTAAATTTTATTTTTGGGTATAGTGCTGCCTTTTAGGGCGCCTGGGTGGCTCAGCGGGTTGAGCCACTGCCTTCGGCTCGGGTCATGATCTCGGGGTCCTGGGATCGAATCCCGCATTGGGCTCTCTGCTCAGCGGGGAGCCTGCTTCCTCCTCTCTCTCTCTGCCTGCCTCTGCCTACTTGTGATCTCTCTGTGTCAAGTAAGTAAATAAAATCTCTAAAAAAACAAAAAAAACCCCATTTTTTAAAATATTAAGACCAATTTCAGTCTTACCTGTGGCTTCACATCCTTCTGTAATAAACAATAAATATTAACAGCAAAGAGAAATTGCGTCATTTTTTCTTTCATGCACAAAATATTGTTTTTTGCTAACATAAAAGCTACATGGTCTGAAACCTAGAGCAAAGGGCTATGATTGGGTCTCTGATTTGGCCTGAGCCACTCAATTCTGAGGTGATCCCAGAAAAGTGATTTAATTGTTTCCATACTTTCATCAATTTAGCAGGGGGGCCCACGTTTCTTACAAAGCAAGAATCTATTATATAGCGGCGCCCGGGGGACTCAGTGAGTTAAAGCCTCTGCCTTCAGCTTGGGTCATGATCCCAGGGTCCTGGGATCGAGCCCTGCATGGAGCTCTGCATGGAGCCCCGCATCGGGCTCTCTGCTCAATGGGGAGCCTGCTTCCTCCTCTCTCTCTGCCTATTTGAGATCTCTCTCTGTCAAATAAATAAATAAAAATCTTTAAAAAAAGGAATCTATTATACAAAAAAAGAATCTAAACGTACTATGTCTGAGTTAAGAAATCTTTCATTAAACTTTTAATAAAATCAGATCCTTCAAGAGCTAGCATTTACAGCATTAAAATGGTAATGTCAAACTTAGATGAACAATATATAGGCAGTCTTAGATGTGAGGCCACATTTATGTTGAGTAAATATGCTGAGAGAAAATGCCCTACTTGTTCATGCACCTAGTTTTTTTCCTCCTGTGAATAATAAAATCCCTCCTCCCCTGAAATCATCAGAAGGACTAAGTGCGACAGGCTGAGCTGCTTTCTGTAACATGCTTTGAGGGAGAGCAAATGTGTTTTGTTGATTAGCTGGTTATTGCCACTTTCCATTTAAAAAGATCAACTTGAGCTGATTAGAAAACTAGGAAAAAGGAACTTTTAATGGCAAGATGAGGACATTAAAACCAATATTGTAGAGAACCAAATGGAAAGCATTAGAATGCATTATTGATTGCTTAGCCTGGAAAAATATGGTAATTACTCTGCGAGTAGCAGGAAAAATGGACCAGATTGTCTACTGTGTCTCTTCAAGTTCTGTGATCTTATCTCTCTCGTGGTAATAAAGATGTGAATGGTATTTTCAGATGAGTTGGAAAATGTCCACATGTATGGTGCTTGAATCATTAAGGCTTTTTTTTTTTTAAAGATTTTATTTATTTATTTGACAGACAGATATTATAAGTAGGCAGAGAGGCAGGCAGAGAGAGAGGAAGAAGCAGGCTCTCCGCTGAGCAGAGAACCCAATGCGGGGCTCAATCCCAGGACCCTGAGATCATAATCCGAGCTGAAGGCAGAGGCTTTAACCCACTGAGCCACCCAGGCTCCCCTCATTAAGGCTTTTCAAAACACACCATTCTTGGCCCCAGCCACATAGCTTATAAATGCAGCATAACTGGCCTCTGACCTTACAATTTAATATACTACTAAGTTGAATCTAGTGAAAATAGGAATCATACTTTTGAATATCTTTGTAATTTTTCAAAAGCAATATACTCAGATAAGTAATATTTCTACCTGACATTTTAATATGATACCAACATTTTTCCACTTATCCTATTCCTTCCCCACTGATTGTCAACAATATAGAGACTTGAAAATTTCAGGAGAAATATGATGTATTCCCAAACATCGTATATATATTTCAAGGATTTATAATAGCTTTCTGAAGATCTTACCTTATTATCTTATTAGGTGTCATTCGTTGTAGTGTATGCCACTAACATATGGCACCTTGATATGGTGACATTTCTACTTGCACAATGTTTAAGACTTTCAAAGAAGACATCATAAAGTGTTAGGCCTGAATACAAATTTTCCCCTGTAGTTTCTTCCACAGAAAGCCATCTCGTTCCATAATGTGTTAACATCACATTTTTTACATGAAGAGGTAAAGTCAGATTGTTGAAAACTAATCCATATTGGAAACAACAGGGAGTGCACCTTACTAAGATAAAACAAAGCATTACTTACATTTTGGTAAGAGAGATCAGCAATTCACTTTATTTCTGGAGCTGTCTGAAACAAAACAAAACAAAACAAAACTCAAAACAGTATCTAGCTTGAGAGGAAGGATGAGTTGGAATCAAAGGTAAGAAAAGAGAAGATGAAGAAAACTAATAGACACATCCCATAATCTTGGCAGACCCACAGAATGATACAGAAAATGCTCCTGAGCTGTAGGGCTTTTAGCCTGACAGCCCTGATATGTCATCCTTCCTGAGTATACACATCCTAATTGGAAATGTGGCATTTTATGCATACGCACGCATGCAGTCAGCATAAAAGGGCAATACATGTCTTAGAGAAGATTCATCTTGCAGAGATAATATGCATGGGAAAGGAGTCGAACAAAAACACATCACAAATCACCTTTTTGTGGTTTTGTGAGTGAAAAAGAACCCCCGGCCCCCCACCAAATACCATTGACTGAGATTAAGGAATTGTGCTCCCTGTCCCCTTATTTATCTTTAAATGCCTATCGCTTTCTGAAGTAAACAAATGCACTTTGGAGAAAAATCTATTAGTTTTGTTCATCATAAAGTAGTTCTCACGGGCTAACATGCCGTGTGTGTGTGTGTGTGTGTGTGTGTGTGTGTGTGTGTTTTCCCCAGTAAATAACATATGACCTCTCATTTGGAGCACATGAACTCCATATAGATGTTTCTTTTTCTTCAGCTGGTTTTCCTTACCCATGTTATTTTAGTACAAAGAACGCTGCAGGATATAGTGGAAGAACAAAGTCATCGCTTATCCTGGCGACTCGTTCACTGTTCAAAGTGACATCTCCGCTTCTGTCCCTGAAAGGCAGTGGGCTTGGTGTCTGTCCTGTAAACTTCTGGGGAGCACTGCATAGTGGGTGAGCAAGCAGCTGGATGGCTGAGCTTAATCACCTCACTGGTACCTTCTGGTACAAATGCAGCCTCTGCCAGAGTCTGGAGTAAGGTTTCTTTTATCTGAGCTACATCATTCCAAATATATCAGTGCCAATTACAGCAGGAGGAAGGAGGCTTTGGGTTGTAATTCATGCCTGTTCTAAAGGCCTTTCCCTCCTATACCAATTCTGCCACCCTGTAATTCACTTTAAATAATTTGAGAATCATTCATTGTGTAAGACTTATTACCAATTGAAAATGAAGAGGTACCCTTGAAGAAGAATACTATTAAGAATTATGATGTTAGTTTTATGTTCTGAGCTCTGGCCATGAATGACGCTTTATGAGAAAAGAAAAGGTGAAAGTTTTTTTTTTTTTTTTTTTAAAACAATGCTTCGGAAACCAAAATTATGAACCAGCTGGACAGAGTTTAGTAATATATGAAAATTATTCAAATAACACAGAAAAAAAACCATTTTGAGAAAATTAGCATTTTTGTTTTTGTCTGAGTATCTGGATAATTCTATCAAACTCTGGCCAAAATTGATCACTAGAAAACTAGGCATCTTGGGCTTTCATGATTACTTTCACTAGAATATTTGCTTGTCAAATGTCAAAACCAATCTGGCCTATATGCTGACTTTCTGCTCTTATAGACACTTCTTCTTTTGTTATATTAATTTTCAGACATGCTCATTTAGATCCCCAAATAACTTAATTCATTCCAAAATTATACTCCTGAGATTCTTTTCTCTGAGCCTCCTAAAAGGTCTTCTCCCTGCTAATTCAATCTCCCCAAAGCATTTTCACAATCAACAAATATGAATCATGCTATAACATTTTGCTAAATCTAATCATCTCCATTTTCTCAGTCTTGGATATCACTCACCTGGCAATTACCCCTCTGAAATGGACTTTTGTAATTCTTACAGAACCAGATAACCAGATTATGTGAATTACAGTTGGAAGGCAGAGGCCATGTGGTGTGAGATATAGAACATGGCTATTTAGGAAGTACTATGTGAAAGGTTGAGGATACTGAGACTCTCTAAACCTTTCTAGAATAAAGATATACTAGTTTTTCACTCTGCAAGTTATGTCACAGTGTTAGAGGAGTCCTGATCTCAGGGTAATTACAGGTAGACTTCTTTCCTAATGAGTTATTTCTTTATGGCAACTTCCCCCAGATGTTATTTTAAATTATCCCAATTTATGGAATGGAATAGTTCTTAGCAGAAGCCAACAAGATTTCCATGTTATATCATTATTATCACTAACTTATATAAAAATGTTATTCTTCAGAATATTTGTTTATAAAATATGGAGAAATTCACTCTGTGACCATAAATATTTAATAGTCACATATGTAACACAGAGAGAGAACCCTTTTATATTATCTCACCAATGAAGATAAGGCTACAATGAATCACAAAATACCAAAAAAAGTCACTTAGGTTTTGATTTGCAAAAATAGCTTATGTGTTCAAAGGGTGAACAATGACAACTTAAACAATCACTCTCTTTTGTTGCTTGAGTTCTTGCTTCCTGGGGTGTTTTATGAGGTTGCTGGCTTTCTGTGTTGCAAAATCTTGATCTGGACTTTGTTTGTATTGAAAAGCTTGATTTACAAGGAAATATAGAAACAGTACAACTCAAATATTGTGTATTTTAAGAAATATGGTTGACTCATTCATTCAACTTTGGACCTTTCCTATACACCACAGGCTCTACAGTTGCAGGGGATAAAGAGATTAAGAGCAATAGTTTCTGTTCTTACTGAGTTCAGCCTCCAAGGTGGTGTTTTCAGAAGGGTGGGTTCTTTGCATTATTATCACCTGAGATGCTTGTTTAAAATGCAGGTTTCTGCCTCCCCTCTCCATATCTGAATCTCTAACAGTAGAATCCCAAAATATGTTCCTTCAATACATTTTAACAAACTCCCTTGGCAATTTGTTTGTGCCCCAGATTAAAGGACTTTATGTTTGAGAGCCTGAACTACTGCTGGGGCAGAAGTCAGGAATGTGGTCCACAACTCCAGCTGACTGGAATGGTCTTGAGAGCTTCGATCTGCCTTTTGTTGAGATCAGATATGTATTCCCTAAGAGGAACATGAAAGAGCTGACTTAGGGAATGTCTAAGATTCCTTTTGCCACTGAGGTTCCTCTGGGGAAGGGGTGATATTTTGCCACAGCACCCAATACTGGGTATACCCAGTCTACAGCTTTCTCAAAGGGTTACATCTTACCATTGTGATCTCTGAGAAGGGATGACCCAGCACCAATGCAAAGAGAAGAAAGATAATCAAATACCTGACTTCCGAATTTCAAAAGGCCATGTCCAGATAAAAGACAGATTTAGAAGACTATAAAATAAATCAAAGCCACTTTTTTCTTGAACTCCCTTGTTAGATGAAGATTTTTATGGGCTCATAGGAGAGAGACCAAATTAATCAGATTAAGTAACAGTACCAGGGTCCAATGGGACACATGTGGTAATAGAGCAATGATATTGTTTCCTACGTCCTTCATATGTGCCATGGGATTCATGTTCCACCATATATTATAACTATATCTGTCTATAAATTCCTCCTCATTCTTCTGGACCCCAGTTAAGATTTCACATTTTTGTGAGGACTTCTCATTCTCTTCTATCAAGCCATAGGCATTTATTCCTTCTATATTCCCACTGTACCTTTTACCTGTTTCTATTATGGTTCTTATTTCATTTTATGACAGTTGTTCCTTAGATGTCTGACATGCTGTGAGTCTCTGAGAGCCCCTTTTAGGATGTTCAATTTGGCTCTTTGAGTGTTCTCATGAATGCCATGGGTTGCCACTTAATGAAATTGCTCAGCAAACATGCTTAGGAGTTATCACCATAGAATATGTAAAGACCTTAGCAATATTGGAGAGATGAAGTGAGTTTTTAATGAAACACAATTAAGAGCTGACTGATGTGGTTGAGAAGTGAAGAAAGCTAACGAAAGAAAGATTGGAAAAGATCACCCAGCTTCCTAGCAGCCAGAGTGAAAAGAACAGGCCTGAGCTGAGTAATTCTCATTTGGTAAAAAATGCCAAGCCATGAGAAATAGCCCATATGTCTTCATTCTGAATTCAGAAAAGTGTGTCATGCGACATTAGAAGAAAGGGAAATTCATAGTAAACTCTCATCATGTATGAACAACAACAAAGGAAGCCACGTGCAACATCACATCACTGTTTCATATACTTGTCCAAACAAAAGACAAGGCACAATATTAAACTGCAGATCTGAAAAGATATCTGTATGTGGGAAGAGTTAATGCCATTTGGTAAATGCATATCTCTTTCTCATGATCAGGGCTGATGAAGAAGGTGAAAATTAGAGAATTTCAGGAAATAAATGTCTACTCTGTCCTTATCAGGAGAAGTAATTGTTTCCATGGGCTTTCTGGTGGGCATCAGTCAAGTGTAGATGTTCTGACTTACTGACTGGAAGGCAGCCCATATACCTTAGAACTTAGGCAAGGCTGGCATTTGATACAATAATTAAAGAGCTGAACTTGTGTTTCTTATGCTTGGAGATCTGGTAGAGGAATACCTTCAGGCAGGGTCAAGACTCCTCAAAAAGCCTTTGCAGAGAAACACAAATGTTCAAAAAACAATGTAAAATAAATCTTAGTGTTTCCCATTATTAAGAACGGACAAATGAAGTTAGCTAATTAGATGGAGTTACCAGAGGTTACCAGAAGGCTGCCTTTACCATGACTGGGATCTCAGTAGGTTTCGTCATTCATTATGATTGTATCAATCATGAGTGTATGAATCGAACAAGTCATCATTATACCCAAGGTCATCTGGATTTTCTTCTATGTTTCCTATTTTGACTTTTATAGTTTTGTGTTTTACATTTAGGTTTATGATCCGTTTTGAGTGAATTTGTGTGAAGGGTCTAAAATCTGCATCTAGTTTCATTTTTTGGAAGGTGGACGTCCGGTTATTGCAACACCATGTGTTGAAAAGACTATTTTTTCCCGCTTTATTGCCCTTGCTTCTCCATCAAAACTCAGTTTCTTATCTTTATGTGGGTCTATTTCTGGACTCTTTATTGCATACATTGATTTATTTGCCTATTCTTTGGCCAGTACAATACTGTCTTGATTATTATAGAGTATTTCAAAATAAAAAGGAAAAAAAGTTATAGACCATGCTAGAGCAAAGGTTACTGTAGAGGTAGGAATTTTTGAAGAATTTCTACACTTACATTATAGATCCACATGTAAGTATTCTGAATTAGCCTCCTTAACTTAGAAATCAAGAAATGAGGGACTACTCTCTCCTTTCTACCTGTCCTAATTCTCTCCTCTCCTGTAGCAAAATTCCACAAGATAAATTTGTCTATACTTGTTGACTTCCAGTTCAGTTCCAGGATTCTATCTTGTTTTTCACAATAGTTTTTGTTTTTAACTTCAAACCTATATAAAACCTAGAAGGTTACTACAATGAATAAACAGATAGATAGGCTTCATTTAGATTCATCCAGTTAACATTTTGCCTCTTTTGCTTTCTGTCTTTCTTCCCCTTTCTTCCTCTCTCTCCCTCCTTCCCTCTTCACTCCAATAATTTTTATTTTGCTAAACTATTTTTTAAAAGATTTTATTTGTTTATTTCACAGAGAGAAAGATCACAAGTAGGTAGGCAGGCAGAGAAGGAGGAGGAAGCAGGCTCCCTGCTGAGCAGAGAGCCCGATACAGGGCTCAACCCCAGGACCCTGGGATCATGACCTGAGCTGAAGACACAGGATTTAACCCACTGAGCCACCCAGGCGCCCCTTGCTAAACTATTTGAAAATAGGTTACAGCTACCATGATATTTCACTCTTAAATACATTAGCATGTCTGTTCTAAGAAATGATATAGTCTCCTATATAATGATAACACCATAATTGTCCCTAAGTGAAAAAAAATTCAGTACATTATCTAATCTCAGTCTTTTACATTTAAAGTGCATATACTACATTTACCTGTTATGTCACTTTAGTCCCTTTTAATCTGGAAATGTACCTAGTCTTTTTGTTGCTGTTGTTACTGTAGCACTGACTTTTATTTTATTTTATTTATTTTTATTTATTTATTTTTTAAAAAAGATTTTATTTATTTATTTGACAGATAGAGATCACAAGTAGGCAGAGAAGCAGGCAGAGAGAGAGGAGGAAACAGGCTCCCTGCTGAGCAGAGAGCCCGATGTGGGGCTCGATCCCAGGACCCTGGGATCTTGACCTAAACCGAAGGCAGAGGCTTTAACCCACTGAGCCACCCAAGCGCCCCAGCACTGACTTTTAAAGATCAGATCAGTTTTGTTGGACAATGTCCCACATTTTTTGTCTTTTTTTTTTTCTTTTAATTTCATGAATGAATCTAGGTTTAACACTTTCAGCCAGAATATACATATATTCTGGCTGAAAGTGTTATATGTATCACATCAAGAGAGCTCATATTAGGAGGTATTCGAGTTAACAGTGATGCAGAGTTGAGTCGGTTGGTAGAAGTGGTATCTGCCAGTTCTCTCCATTAAAAAGGTTTCCTTTTCTGACTGTTTCCTTTTGCACTTAGTGAGTAATTTGCGGATGATACTCTGAGAATTGGTGAGTACATTGCTACTCCCCCCCTGCTGCTCCCACTACCCCTGGATTTTATCCAAAGGTTTTAGCATCCATTGAGCACCCTTGTTTAAATTAGCTGTTACCTTGGTGACTGAAAAGTAGAGATATAATTCTAACATTTATTCTGTACTTTTTAGCTGACCCGGTAATGAGCTTCCCTTCTTCCCTCTCTTTTGTCCCTTTATTGTTTTTCTCTCTTTCTTTCTCCCTTCCTTGCTTGTCAATGTGAACTCATGAATTTTCTTTTATTGTTCAGTGTTTTATTATCCATCACTGTTTGGCCCAGTTGTTATGGATGTGGAAAAAAATTACCCCCAAATTTAGTAGCTTAAAACAATAATAATAATTAAGTACTGTGTTTTCTTGATACAATCTCATAAGGCTTTTGTTGACTCTGTTATTTTCTATTAATTTGCTTTTTAAATAATTTGCTTATATTGTTTTAAAACCATGGGGCTGTGTCTCAGAATAACTTCCTAGATGTGGGAACAGTGGGTCAAAAGGAGAATGCATATGTAGTTTCATTAGATATGGAGGAATTTTCCCTGACAGTGTCATATCATTTTGTACCACCACCAGCAATGTATGCGAGTACCTGTTTTCCTGTAGCTTGCCCCGTCAAGATTTTGTGTTTTCAAGATTTTGAATTTTTCCTAATTTATTAGCATTCCTATGCCTGGGCCCACCCCAATCACATATTTACTTAAAAGTCAGTGTCTCCCTGAGGTCTTTTCTCATCCACCATATTGAAGTATCCCTCATTGTACATTACATTTTCCCTTTCTTGCTATTTATTATCTGCTCCGTGGCACCTTTTTTTTTTTTTTTAATTCCATACACTCAGTTATTTATCTTTAATGTCTCACAAATTAAAATTTAAGCTATGTGAGAGCAGCAAGTTTAGGCCATTTGGCTGATGACTGTGTTCCAGACTCTAGCATGGTGCCTGGGGCATGGTAGGTATTCAGTCAACATTTGTTCAATGAATGATTGAATGTGATAGAGATACACAGTTAGTGAATTTGAATTAAATTATCTTCAAGATACTCTCCAGCTTTGAAAGTATTCTATTTCTCAACAATTTTGCTGAGTATTTAAAAAGACCCAGAGATGTAATGATCAATTGAAAACTAATTGACAGATATGCATTTAAATACCATACATATCTTTTCTACATATACTACTACTACTACTACTACTACTAGTAATAATAATAATAATAATTTGTGATAAGATGGGACCAATGGAGGGGCACCTGGGTGGCTCATCCAGTAAAGTGTCTGGTTTCAATTTAGGTCATGATCCCAGGATCCTGGGATAGAGTCCTGTGTTGGGCTCCCTGCTGGGCTTTCTCCCTCTCCCACTCCCCCTGCTTGAGCTTTCTCTCTCACTCTCTGTCTCTCTCTCAAATAAATAAAGAAAATCTTTTAAAAAATGAGGCCAAAGGAAATATAAAATGGAAACTATCTGGAGAGACTGAAAATTATATTTTATGTAATTTCTCAATGACATCTAGACAATTCTAAAGAATACTTTAAAAACTGAAGACCATTTCTGGCATGTGGGAATTTCTTCTTCTGCTAAATTGACAAGTCAGATTCTTTCCAAACCTAAGATATTCTTTCAAGAAGGGTTGGTCATCATTGACCTCTTCATAACCATTGTGAAAAATTTGACCCAGTAGGTCGCCATCCATGTGATAATCTGGGAAATATGAAGACTGTGGTGAATGCCAAGGATGCTGAAATTTGAACTTGAAGTGTCAGGGTGGCATCTTAGCTTTGCCATTACTGGGCTTCAGTTTCAAAATACTATCTCCCACAAAAAGCTTGTTTGATTTTTTTTTAAACAAATCTTGTTTAAATTACTTCTTTAAATTATAAGTCTTTAAAAAATGTTCACAATGTTATCACAAAATCTTACTTTGCCAATGAAAAGGGCTAGTTAATGTAACTTTGTGTTATGAATGAGGTAATGGGGATTATATTTTGAAAATAAAGACCAGTGTATACCCCATTCTTTGCTCTATCTCCAGTGTATCACATGACCCTACAGCTATTCCCCCAATAGCTGTCTTTCAATTTATGAAAAACTATGATGTGGAGAGGATGCACTCTGTCTTTGTAAGAAGAAGAAAGGAAAGCAGAAGAATGCCCTTCTAGTTCTGGAGAAGGAGCAAGGGAAGAAGAGAGAGAGAAATAAGAGGCAGAGGAAACAGGTGGTCGGACAAGTAACTTCACACTTTCTGACTCAGAAGTTGGAAAGACTCAGAAGGGAAAGAAAAATAGAGAAGGTTGGTGTCCCATTTCAAATTTGACACTCTTGAAGGAGGTGGCAGTGTCATGTAACCTGGAACCAACATGCTATCACTTCCTCAGAGTAAAAATTTTTGATGTGTTCTTAGGCAAAGAAAATAAATGAGCAAAAGCCCCAGTTCCTCTCTTGGCTGTTGTGTGCTGTGGTTGAGATGTGGAAAGGCCATTCTGGTAAGCTGAGTGGGATGTGTAAGGTAGCTGTGCTGAGATGCAGTCAGATTGCCAAGGGGCCACCTGGGTTAGGGATAGAGTCAGCATTGTGAGAGCTGAGGCTGAAGACAGCCTATGACTTTGTCTGAATGGAGACTGGCTTCAAATCAGAGGGTTGTTAGCTCTGGAATAGAGCCAAATTTGAAGTGGAGGAGGAGGAAACTGTGCAGTGGCTCAGATACCAAGCAACAATCCCTTTCTCTGGTGAAAGCAAACAGGGCTCCATAGCACAACCCACAGATCTGCATGTTTGGATACTAAGTCCTTACTGGTCAAGTAAGCCCTACAACCTTCCCTCACCCCTCCCCAAATTCTAGGTCCCATCCTGGGAAGAATGAGATGGAGATCCAATGAGGTGGATGGAAGGAAATGTCTGAGTACTCATCTGGTGGAGACTGGGTTCCCTTAAAGAGTTTATTAAAGCCCCATACTATCAAATACTACCAATTGGAAAATGCATATTTTGTTTATGCCACTAGTGGGATGAGATTTTATAGGAACATGAGATTGTTTTTAGAAAATAAAGAAGAAATAGTTTTGAGGCATCTGAATAATAGAGAGTAAATTTGTGAACCTGTTTCAACATCTGTCTAAACAATTGAATTTGAGGTTATCCACACGGTCATATTAATAGAAGAAAAACTATAGTTGTTCTGTTTTTATAATCACACACATTTATGAGTCATCCAAAATGTATGGCCTTATATATGATGTAATTGTTCTTGACTATGGATAAAGCCACAAGGACGGTTCTTGAATTTAGTTAATATTCATAACAGTGGAATGGCACAATAAGATTTTGAAATACGATGGCTTTCTCTCTCTTTTGCATTTCCTTTTTTCTACTGCCCAGTCACCTTAGATCACTGATGTTCTTTGCCTCTGCAGAGGGATGAAGTGAAAAAGTAGAGAACAGAACAGTCCTCAGATGGCTTTGATTTCTAAAGGCCCACACCTTGAGAGAGCTTAGGCCAGAAAGAATCATGACAATGTAAAAATTAAGCCCCAGTGTGATCATTTCTCTAGGCAACAGGGAGTTGTCAGTGCAAAGGGTACCTGAGTTCAGTCCACTTTGCTGCCTAGTCCAAGTCTGGGGTGGGATGGATGATCAAATTTCCTGTAAGAATGGGAGTCTGGGGCACAGAGGAGCTGCATACCCATTTCAGGGTGAAACTTGATGGTGGAGAGGGGGTTGTAGGAATGAAGACCTCAGAGTTTTATGCAGCTCATAACTGGGAGCAAAGGAATTGTTTAGGGATATCTGGGAAGATGGACAAGCGCAATCTTCCAGAGGTTTGACAGCTCCATTCTGCCATGGAATTATCCCATGATGGGGACAGGAATCAGAACTTAACTGCAGCCCTGATGAATGGAAGTAATAGGCAGTTTCTCACATTCCTGAGTAGTATGGACATTTCAGAGGAACCAGCTGATTGAAGAAGCCAAGGGATGAAGAATGAGAAAGGAGGGAATGATAGTCAAGGAATGAAAAACAGGTGAACAAGGATGGATTCCAAGAAGGATTCAAGAAGACCCTGCGTTGACTAAGATTTAGGAGTATAGGGTTCTGAAAGAGAAATTAGTTTTGGATACAGAAAAATAAACGTATATTTACTCATCATGACAGGTTATGGGCTGAGATTTCTACTAGCTACTCTCATTTGAATTAAAAGGGTTATTTCATTGGTAGAAATATGTATGAGGTTTTTAAATGGATGATTAAATATTATAATAGTAAGGGAACTTTAAAGAAGTCAGATTTCAAAATTTCACTACTCTGTTCTGATTCATGTTCTCAAATTTTTCCAGTTCTTGAAGGTAAAGACAAAATTTGACAAAGATATAAAATATTGTGCAGACGCTTTACTGACATCTGATTTTTATCTTAATGTTCTAAACATTTTACATGATGCATGGTCTTCAGACTAATATTTTAATCATTGGGTACCAGTCTTTCACATGTCAGAATATACTTAATAATATATTCCAATTTTTATGTTTTGGAATATATATTTTTTGGAATATGAATTTTTTGCTACAACAAAATTGCTGGAAAACATTAAGGGTCCTATGAAATTCATACATCTTTTTTCCTTGTCATTTAGTTATAAATTTAAATTCGCAGGAAAGACATCGATGAATCAAAGTATATGAAATTCTGCTAATGTTGAATGACTAGTGCTATGATTATCAATTTGTAAGACTCTATGTTCCTTTGTTGTTATCAATATTGTTTGAGTAGTTATATTTCACTGAAAAAGAGTCAGCAGTGGGTATTATCATTTTAAATATTTACATATTAAGTATAAATATTTGAATTTTGTGCAAGATTCTTAAAATTATGTTACACAAAGACACCAGTGTAGCTTACACTTTGGTGAAAAGGAGGGTGAAAGTTGAGAGCAGTTGATGACCAACATTTTAAGATAAGAAAAAAGATTAAGGCAAGATTGAAAATAAAATGAATCCCAAAGTACTAATTTATTTTCCTAAGTGGTAGGATAGAATATTTGCAGTTCCTAATGTAGATTTGTTTGTGGACGTGTGAAAACTGTCTTTACCTCAAATGTAATCTGACTCTTGGGTCTGTGGAAACAGAAGCAACATTTTGTTAGGTGGCCGTCTCTATTTCTGGGGGAAAAGGGTTTATCTTGGGTCATATTTCTCAAGAGAAATAACTTAATAAGCAAACAAAATAAAACAACTACCCTCTACTCTTTATCCTAAAATTCGCTCTGAAAATGCCTAAAGACACCAAACAAATAATAGAAATAGATATTGTATATACACATATATCTATGCACAAATAGATGAACTTTAAAAAATTTTCCAATCATGGACACCTGAGTGTCTCATTCAGTTAAGTGTCTTCCTTCAGCTCAGGTCATAATCCCAGGGTCCTGGGATCAAGCTCTGCGTTGGGCTCCTTGCTCAGTGGAGAGTCTGCTTCTCCCTCTGCCTGCTGCTCTCCTGCTTGTTCTCTCTTTCTTTGATAAATATATAAAATCTTCAAAAAAATTTCCAATCATTCAAAATAGTTGGTCCACATTGATTTGTTTTTAAATAGTTAATGTTTTTACTTGAAGTGATGTCATTTAATCACCACATTAGAACACTTTTAAAAAAACTGTCATTCATACTTCCTCCTTGAAGTTTCAAGATCATTAAATTTGTGAACCTTAAGAATTTGTTGTTCTTTAATGAATTAATGGTTCAAAAGAAGATTGTGTAGGAAGAGATCAATACCACTGTTGATCATTACTTGATTTCCAGTCATAAACTAGCAAGAGACATTTTTATTGATATGGATGCTTCCCAAATTTTTGTGTGATAAATTGTTTGCAATTTCCTCAGCATTTCAAAAAGTGAATGCCTTCAGATTAGAGTTACTAAATAAGTCACTGTTCTAGAAAAAAAAAGTCTGAATTTTCTAATTTTGGTCTGGATCTGTTGGATAATATAAAGGAAGTGAGCCTAATTACATGTGGCTGGTAAGTTTTTATAGCATCTTAGAGAATCAAGCAGTTAGGTGTGCCAGGCTCACATAATTCCATGGCAGTAAGTCAGTGGGTGTGGTCAGAAAGCCAAGCGTACATCTGGTATAAGTGAGCAGGACCATAAATAACACAGCTGCCATCCCTTGAGCACTGAACCTATGTTCTAATTTTGAGCAACAAAATCCAACTGTACAACTACCAGTCACACTGTCCAGCCTACTCAGATTTTTCCTCTTCCTTAGAGGAGAGAACCATACTTCTTCTCCAAGCTGTTACCCCATGTTATTAAATTAAAGCAAAATTAAATCTGTTCCAGCACAAGTTCATAGTTGGCCACATCATAGCCCATGTGATTGTGTCTGGGATACAGGAGCCAAATCCAGTTGGATGAATGTATTTTGCTATTTCAAGAAGAATGTTTTTCTTGGGTAATATTTCCCAAGAGAAGTAATTTGAAAACCAAAACCAAAGCAAGCAAACATCCCCTGCCAATTCTCTAATCAATGTTGCTAATAAATATAAGAATTAGTTATTTTTGAACATACATATGCAATCATACTGGCAGGTAGCTATGTACTATATCATCCTTGACCTTGTTTTACTTGCTCATCAGAATAAAATTAATGTATCCAATAGTTTTTTTGTTTGTTTTTTGTTTTGTTTTATTTTTTGAGAAAAAGGGCAAACTACTAAGCTGTGCTCCTTTTTAGGATTTTTTTTTAAAGATTTTATTTATTTATTTGACAGAGAGAAACCACAAGTAGGCAGAGAGGCAGGCAGAGAGAGAGAGAGAGAGAGAGAGAGAGAGGGAAGCAGGCTCCCCGCCAAGCAGAGAGACTGATGCAGGACTCGATCCCAGAACCCTGAGATCATGACCTGAGCCGAAGGCAGCAGCTTAACCCACTGAGCCACCCAGGTGCCCTTCCTTTTTAGGATCTTATTCATATAATTAATCCTTATTAAATGCTTTTTTTTCCTGTAACTCTGTTTTATGCCATCTAAGGAAGAGAATTTTTCAACTTGCTTATTGCATAGCATTCAACCTCAAACATTAGTGCCCTAAAACAGCAACTTTTTTCTCCCCATACCTTGGGTTGACTATTTTTATCTTGGCCAGCTTGGTTGTGGCTAGGTGATCGAGGAGGCCTCACTCATATGTCAGTGCCTTTCACTGGTACAATAGAGATTTTCCTTGTGTGCTGTAACATTCTAAAGGTCAGTCTGGGTCAACTGATGTGACACAAGTGTTCCCAGCAGCAAAGAAAGTCCAGTCCTGAGGTGCAAACCATATTTACTCCTCTGCTTCAATCACATCTGTTAAGTCCCCACTAACCACCATGAGTCACGTGGCCAAGTCTAGCTTCAAATGGCAGAGAAATGGATTCCATATCTTGATTGGAATTAATGAAAAATATTATGGTAGGGTTTTGTTGTTGTTGTTGTTGTGGGTTTTTTTTGTTTTTGTTTTTGTTTTTTATACTTAAAAAACAGGGAAGTGTCAGTAGAGAAACAAGGAGCTGAGAACCTGTGGTTCACTTTTCCTTTGCTTTAATCATTTAGGCTTTTCCATAAATGGAATTGATATGACCTTGGGTTAAGGTGGAAGGACAGGGGGATTCTCTGGGCTACAGCTGTAGACAGCAAATCCTGAGGATCTGAAATCTGGCTGAGATCAGAGAGTCAGCTCTGACAGAGAAACATCTCTGACAGAGAAATATCTCTGTCTCTTTCAGCACCACCACACGGAAGCTACATCTTCAAGATGCAGAATTGCCCTTGGCAGGCATCCAGTGAATTTGCAGAGGCCCTTGTGACAGACCCCAGGAGCTGACATCTCCTGGACTTTGTGCTACTGCTTACTACACCTACTGAATGGCTCCGTGTTGCTAAATCTGTAAGTAACCATCTAACCTGAACATACAGATCGGGAGATTGTTGGGAATGCTTCCATCACAGCCACTTTTTCCTAGGAAGGTGGTGAGGAAGAGTTGCAACATGGCAGGTAGGGTGCTGCATCACAAGACCTCTCTACTGCCTCAGGCTTCCCTTGGACAGATTGTGAGAAAAGTTGGAAAGTGTATTGGATTCTAGGTCTTTGTGCCTTGATAGGTCTTCAAAAGATACATAAGTGTTTGTTCTATGAGCATGTCATGTATTTTTTTTTTATAGAGATAGGTATAGCTACTTTTGTTTCTACCTGAAAGTGATACTGGATTGGTTGGGGTACAAACTGGGTGGAAGAGAGTATAAGTAGAAATCAGACTTTATGGCAGTAGATGTGGGAGAGGTCTGGAAAATCTCAATCAGAAGCATAAAAAAGAGTTATATCAGCATTATTGTGGTATTGCTTGGTTGAGTGGCTTTAATTACGTGTATCTGTTTAATCCACTATAAATCAGACTGGTAGGTGTGATCTTAATGGTACTTGTGAGTCATTAGGCTTGGGTTTTAATGTAGGTAGAAGATGAAGAGCCACATGAAAACTTTTGGATGTCAGCATTCAGCTCTGTCTTCTCATCTCTCTGGAGGCTTCTTGCCTAGGGTGTGGACTGTTTGACCTGCCAGCCTCAGGCTCAGTGTTGCCTCAGTTCCAAAGGAAAATTTACTCGATACAGAGTTCTTCCTAGATTTTTACTTTAGTTATCATAAATTAATTATAAACAAACAATGAGTTGCTCAGTACACTGACAAAGTTTCTCATTCTAGGGTTCTACTTTGTTCCCTTGACTCAGTCTTACTGCATTTGTGTAATCTATTTGATCTTCTAATCTCTCTTTGACTGGGGTCCTTCTCATTCCCTTCAGAGATAATCTCCAAACCCCAGCATTGAAACTGAAGCTCCATTACTTGCTCTCAGATCACTTCGATCCCTTCTGCTTGCTTGCCTTGGACTCTGAAGATGTATGGTGCCTATTCTCCATGTTTTTTTTCAGGAATCCCAGGACATCCTGGATGTAGGATCACCTTTTACTCAAACTGTTTCCAGAACTCTCACTCTGTATAGTATTTATTGCTCAGGTATCATCAAGATGTCCTGTTTTTTGTTTTTTTTTTGTTGTTGTTGTTGTTTTTTGTTTTTTCCCAGCATCTATAACGTGGTCATTTCTTCTGTCACCTGCTTCGCTTTCCTGCATGTGCTGGACTCTGGTATGTCCTGTCTGTGCTTGTGGAGTTTGCCTCTGACGTGGCCGCTCTCAAGATCCATGAGTACCATGTTGACATTTTACTAATTAAATGCAGACAAATGGTGATGATACCACAGAAGTAGATTTTGTAGTGAAGTACTGTTCATGGAAATACTCAAGATGTTAAAAGAACAAAGGATTATTTCTCAATAATCAAAGATAAAATATGTCTTCTTTCAAAAGTATGTAATAACCCTTTAAAGGAGGTATATATCTTGCTTTCTCAAAAGCTCAGCATGTTTATGATGAATCTGACCAATTAAAAAAACTTTAGGAGATTTTACCTTAAATTAATGAGCGTGTATTTTATTTCATTAATTTTGTATAAATGCCTTTTCTGATCACTCATGACCTAGAAGAGTGGTCCAAGGTATTTACAAATTGGATGGATCACTTGCACACTATTAAAATGATCAACGTTGCCTTGACTTCTTTACTTGTTCCCATGACTACCATATAAATTTCCCAAAGCAATCATTTAAACGGCCACATAAAATTTTAGATGATTTCCTTTGGAAGGGTAAGAGACCTTGAATTAATAGGACCTCTCTTCTGGATGTTTAGGGTAAAAAGGAAATTATTCCCCATCCTCCTTGAAATGACGAGACTTATCACTATACCTGCGTCTTACCCACAGTCTTATTAAGGAATTACAAATGTAGTTTGTCTTGCTTGGATACTTAAAAAAAAAAATCCTATAAGAATGGGCAAAAATGCTGAATTCTCTAAATGTGGAGAGATCTATTGCAGATCTCACTGAGAAAAATTATAATTATGACCTTCTACCTGGTTTTACAGTTATCGTATTTTAGATAAATTAGCCAGCCAAATGGCACTGCAAATTTTACTTTCCATTTTGTAGTTACTTCTTTAAAAAGCTTATGTAAGCAGTTTAATGTGTCCACAATTTTCTCGAAAGTGTGATTATAAAAATGAGTTTATAAATTAGAAATTCTAGTTCTGTAGTACAGTGTCATTTTTTTATCATTTGTAATAATATGAAATTAATTCCTTCTGAATATTAAACATTATGAAATCAAGATATGCCTTATATGAATATTCCACTATTTGAGTGAAAACTTAAATCATGCATGATTTTTAGAATATGAACAAACATTCTTGAAATGAAATGCATATTAATATAATTTTTTTATTATTTGAATAAAATCTCTGTAGAAAATGTCTACTCAAAACTATTTTTCTAAATGTTATGTGGATTAAATTTTAAAAAAAGAGTAAAAAAAGTTATAAGAATAGTAAGAATAAAAACAGTATCATTTGATTCCATATAAGAATAGAAATATGAAATTATAATTAGTCTTCTAATTTCAACCATTTTAGAACAAACTAAACCCAAATAAACCTCAACATTTTTAAAAAAGTTATTGATGCTGAAATCCCCCATACTATAAATATTTAGGCAATAAACAATGTCTGATTTTCTCAAATTTTATTTTATATCACAGTTTAGGAGATATATAGTTATATATCTATATATTTCCTGAGGCAGCCAGCTGCAATTCCTGAGGCAACATGTAATATTAATTCAGTTTAGCCTCCTGAATTTTTGGAAATTTTGATGCAGACCACATAATATATTTATTTTATGTTTATGGTTTTAGTCAAAGGATTAAATGATTTATTCCTGAAATAGCTGTTTATCCCTTTCCTTCTTAAAAGTAACCATTTTTCTTCTATTTATATAGCAAGTGATGTAGAGTGAACGAGTCTATACATTTATAGAATCATGTTACTTGCTATTGACTTATTATAGAAAATAACATACCTCCTTCCATGAGAAAAAAACGAGATATTTAATTTAAGTAATTATCTTTCTTACTTTGAGAGAGACGGAAGAATATTTTATGATTTGGTGTGTATTTTTGGAAAGATTAACTCAAGAGGACTGACCAACTCAAACTTTCACTCAGTTTTCCTGTTTGCTTGAAGAAATACATATTTTCTGGGGTGCCTGGGTGGCTCAGTGGGTTAAAGTCTCTGCCTTTGGCTCAGGTCATGATCCCAGAGGGTCCTGGGATCAATCCTTGCATTAGGCTCTCGGCTCAGCAGGGAGCCTGCTTCCTCCTCTCTCTCCACCTGCCTCTCTGTCTACTTGTGATCTCTGTCTTTCAAATAAATAAATAAAATCTTAAAAAAAAAAGAAATACATATTTTCTTCACCTGGGGTTGGAAATAAATAATGTTAGGGCTAATCTGATGTGAGAAAGGGGATGAAGATCATGTGAAGAGTTTTAGAAAGGTAATTGGGTAAAATAGCTCCTCTTAATAGCTCAAATTCTGCAATCAGATATTTGTTTTTAGTGGTTTTCCTATAAAATACGTAAGACCGAATTATTTTACTAAATTCTCTTTGAGGTGGTCATTGAGACTAATTATTTTTACTAGAAGACGTAACGCACCCATTAAGATTAAATTTTGAGCAGTTGTGAAAAAGTACTCATGAATTGGGAGTTGTATTTTTTAGGACTCTTTGATTGCAAATCATAGAAAAGAAATTGGTGTAGTTTAAGCAAACTGAAAGAATTTATTATCAGACTTGAGGAACGTCTCATTAATCTCAGTGACAGGAGTGGAGCTGGGGCTGGAACTAACACTTTAAGTGCTGGGAGAGCTCTCTCTCTTTGTCTCCCCACCCCACTTTTCTTCCGGTCTGCTTGTTTCTCTCTCTCTGAAGATCTTAGTTCAGACAGCAGTCTTCCACTCAATCTCAGAATGCTTCATCGCAACAGAAAAGCCAGCTTCAGTGGATCAGCCCCAACCCCAAATTCCCCGGGAAGACCAGCTGATTGTCTTTCTTGGATCAGGGGTCAATCTATGGTCAATTACAAACAGTCTGGTCATATAGGAGGGAGTACCCATACCCACCCCCACTGGAGAGAAATGGGAGGAGTGAGCAGAGAAAAGTCAATTATAGGACTGGACAGATGTCTCAGAATGTTTCGTCTATAGGAAGTATGGGTAGAAGTAAGGAAAGATGGTAGAGTAGTAAAGCTAACTTTTATATACTGGACAATTTTTCTACAATCTTGTGTTTATCTTCCTTATCCTTTTCCAGATTTTTCTCTGTGTGTGTGTTGTGTGTGTGTGTGTGTGTGTGTGTGTTTTGAACACAGCTAAGAAAGAAGGTCTTTGGTCTTTGGGTGACATCCTTTGTCAGGGAGTAGTTGCCTTAACATTTTTTTATGTACAGGAAAAGACTTAAACATAGTGAGGGAGGTACAGCGGGAACAAATCAAACATTGGATTCTGAAGACCGACCTTCCAATTTCGTCTCTGGAAATTCCTAGCTGTGGCAGTGGTCAAGTTACTTAGTTTCTGTATTCAAGATGATTGTCACGAAATGGTAACAAATAACTTCTGAAATCTCTGGTTTATTTCTCCCTTAGGTTACACGTTCACTGGGTGTTCGCTTCCTCATATTGTCCTCAAGCTGGCACTCAGTATCTGGAACTTGTCAATGGTTGTTGCAAAGGGAAAAAGAGCTCTGGAGGATCATTTGACATTAATTAAATCTTATCGTGCTCTGCTTAGAAATAATTCGATGGCCTTTCCCCACTAGAAAAAGGACAAGGAATGATAATCCAGTCATGTATTCAGAAGGCAGAAAACCATTTGGTGGACAGTAGGGATGACTATAGCACAGCTTTTCTGAGCTTCAGTTTCCTCATAGATGAAATGAAAATGTTGGGAAAATGATAATGTATGTAAAACATCTGCCAGGAATACTGCCTTGTACATAATAATTTTAATAAAGATAATTATTAATTTCATTAATTGTTATCTTTAGAATACTTAAGTTCAGGAATATCTAAACGTATTCTAATGCATTACCAAAAGAATGTAGGAGATTCACAGGGGTTAGGAATCCATGGCTCATAGGCCAAATCCAGCCCACCACCAGTTTGGTAACTAAAGCTTTATTGGAATGCAGGCACGCCCATTCATCATGTATGATCAGTGGTAATTTTCACTCTAAAATTGCAGAATTTAGTAGCAGCAACAAAGACTATATTAAAGACAAGCATTTACAATCTACCCTTTGAGAGAAAACGTTTACTGATCTCTGTTCTAAGGCAACAGGAGGTTGCCTATCTTAATTTTCATCCCTTTGAAAGTAGAGCCTCAGACACCAGCTAGAGCCTCAGACAACAACTGGGTGCAAACACTTTATGTTGGAGGGAACCCAGGGAGCAGAAGCGAAGAGCAGGCACGGTGAGGCAGGGATGTAGTGAAAGTCAGCAGGTAGTGTGTAATGGGGGCTGTTGCTTTTGCTTATGCAGCATTTGCTTGTCTCTACCAGGTTGTCCTGAGATGTAGACAGAATGTCTACCTGTATTTCCAAAATTCCCAACCTCAAAGACAGAAGGCAGGAGCATGTACTCCCTGGGTCCTGTCCCCTAGTAGTTAGGGTTTGCCACTGGGAATATTAAACCAGTACTTAAGAGCTGTGCTTGTGTGTGGGGCAAGTGGGACTTTATAGTGCTGGAGAATGTTCTGGGCACTAAGTAGAAAGATATGTGGAGTTGTGGAGTATGCTTGAGATGAGTAGCTGTCAGTGGCTGTCAGTGGGAGTTTAATGTGCCGCTGTCCATCACAGCTGTGGCTGAAATTGGAGTTGGAACTGGGAGACCTAATGCAGGGAGCCAGAGGTCTCACCTGTTCCGTCGGACATCATCAGGAGACCTCTCTTCTCTCAGTTCTCACTTGGCTCTTGAGTTCCTTCTACTGACCACTATCATCTTGTGCAAGGCAAGGTGTAGTGTGAGAGGAATTGTGAGAAAAGATGATTTCATCACTGGTGTTGGTCTCATGCTTTTAATTTCAGTCAAGGGGAGTAAGAAAAATAAGTGCTTAGAAGGTGGTTACTGATGAAAAAAAGTAATTTATCATTTCTAGTGTTTGTTTGTTTGTTTTGTTTTTTGTTTTTTGTTTTTTTTTTTATTTTTATTTTTTTCTCCTGTAAAGGATAAGCTAGTGCCTGTCAGATGATAACTATTATGTACTCTGATCCTTTTGGGTCTGATAGCAATGTCACTGATAAAAAATTTCTTGTTTATCTCTGTTAGGGATGTATACTGCTGAAATCTGAGAGGGTATCCATTACAGCACAGATAACATCAGCCCTTGCCTAAATTTGTGTTGCTCCTGAAACTAATAATTTTCAAGTACATGAATTTAAAACAAGAAATAAAACCATTTGAAGTTAAACTGGAGATGAGTGTTATGAGCAAAAGGAAAGCAGATTAAAGAGCCCATTCATGCTTCTTGGAAGGAAACAAGGACTTTTTTCCTTTAACCATCATGCAACCTCAGTAAAGCAGACAAGATGAATCCATAAATCTGAGATATTTGAAGGCATTTATCTGCTACCTATGATTCTTTTAGTGATTAAAAATTACTTTCTCTTAAAAAAAAATTCCCGTCTCTGTTTTTAAATAAAAGGAACAATGTAAAGAAAATTACATTTTTCTGCACTTCTGGATTTTAAGGGTTGGTGCCTTACAGTGTACAGACTTTTTAATTCAGACTTTGAAATCATAATATACTAGATAAACTGTATGCAAAGACACCAGTGCTTTTGTTTTTAAAATAATTTCACTTAAAAAATTATTGCCTGGGGCGCCTGGGTGGTTCAGTGGGTTAAAGCCTCTGCCTTCGGCTCAGGTCAAGATCCCAGGGTTCTGGGATCGAGCCCCGCATCAGGCTCTCTGCTCAGTGGGGAGGGAACCTGCTTCCCCCTCTGTTTCTCTGCCTGCCTCTCCACCTACTTGGGATATCTCTCTCTGCCAAATAAATAAATAAAATCTTAAAAAAATTATTGCCTGGCTATCTTTGCAGGGGATGATATAAATATGATTAGAGACATAGTTTAAGGAAGATAATAATGCTTTATCTTAGTTTGCATGAAATCATACTATTAAAAGTTTATAAAAGGATGATTGCTTAGGTGAAGAAATGAATGAATGAGCATGCAATTTAGTATGATGTGCAAGGTCAAGGAAATTCTGCTGAATTCTTCCAGAGATCTCCCTAGATGTGAGAACAAAGCTTTTAAGAATTTCTACGCTACTTCACCACTCTCTCATTCTACCCATCTGAGTCCCCTCACCAGGCCCTAGGCACCACGTTGGTTTGGTAGTTCTGGGTGATCATCTTCTCCCCACCCCAGCATACATATCTGCTCATGTTGCAAGGTCCTAGGTTGGCTCACTTCTCTGAGACCTATCAGAGCTCACGCCTACATGGGGGAGACCACATCTTGCTTTTAAACTTCATTAAGTAGATAATCTAGTTATAAAATCAATAATCTCAGCAAGAACTTTACCCTTACCTAATATTTTATGTGTATATATTGTGCTTGCTTAAATGTGATGATATAAGTCCCCAGAAGGAAGCAACCATTTTGTGTATACCTTTCCTATCCCTTTATTCAAACTGTAAATAGGTCAAATACTTATATTGGTGTCATATATCCTGGGCATAAGAGTTATTTTTAATGAATGAATCGGGCATCATTGCACCGCCACAGTTGCCATATAATGCAAGTCTAAAAGTGTCTTTGTCCTCCATTCACATAAATTAAACAAAAAGTGTGCTTTTTTTCCTCTTTCATTTATAAGATGACTGAAGTTGTCTTCTAAAACAGACAAATACACACAATTACTTTCTCTCAAATTATCTTGATGCTCTCTTAAAATCAGGACCTTCTCACTTCTTTCACAGGGCAACTAAGTAGGAAGCAGTGTTCCCCAAACTGGCTGAATCTGAAAGAGTCAGCATGGATGCCTGTTTAAAACATGGATTGCCAATTGCTGCCCCAGACATACTGAATTAGGGAATTCAGAAGAGAAGAAGCTGGAATCTGGGTTTTTATCAAGTAACCA
Organism: Mustela nigripes; assembly: GCF_022355385.1. Lineage (NCBI taxonomy): Eukaryota > Metazoa > Chordata > Mammalia > Carnivora > Mustelidae > Mustela > Mustela nigripes. The sequence goes on along the minus strand of NC_081571.1, from coordinate 68,248,820 downwards.
AGTTAGTTTTTATATGCACATAAAGTTTCAAATGCACTGTTATCTAGGAAACTCTCTAAGGATCTCTCTCTCTCTTTTATATATATATATATATATATATATATATATATATATAATTTATTTATTTTTATTTAATTTCTTTTCAGTGTAACAGAATTCATTGTTTATGCACCACACCCAGTGCTCCATGCAATCCGTGCCCTCCATAATACCCACCACCTAGCTCCACTAACCTCCCACCTCCCACCCCTTCAAAACCCTCAGATTGTTTTTCAGAGTCTGTAGTCTCTCGTGGTTCATCTCCCCTTCCAGTTTCCCTCTTTTTAAACCGTAAAGTGACATAATTGTACCCAACTTACAGAGTTACATCAGGGATTGGATGAGGTAAATGTAACTAGATCATATACCTGTGAAAGCCCAAGGATATAGAAAATACTTGATAAGCTGTAGTTGAGATTTTCCTGTTTCTTGTCATACTGTTTTCATAAAATCTTATTTTGGAAATTTTAAAAAGCAATGAACAAATCAATAAGCATCCCTTTAGAAAGTCCCAACTTCACTCTTGTTCTATTACTATCCAAGTTTGTTGACTCATTGCCACCTCTAATTTTCAATGAGGGTAGTTTCAGTTGGATCTCTTAGACTTCCCATGGTTTAAGGTAGGGATCAGCTGTAGGGGAGGCTTCTGGGATACTCTATTTTCTTCTGGAAGTTTATCATCACATAGTTTGATAAGTCAAGAAGATATTAACTAATATCACTCTGTCAACATTACGAATTAAAGTTTGCATCCACTTTCTTTGTTCCTATTCCTTAAAGATTACTTTTAATGAATTCTTCTAGAAATTTGAACAGGGATCATTTTTCTTACCTGTTGTCTGTCTTTCTTATCCATCTATCTATCTATCTATCTATCATCTATCATCATCTATCATTTACTTATTATCTATCATCTATCGATCTATCTATAATTTTTTACTCCTCAGTGCTGTCTAAAACTAATAAATGAACATCCTAATTGAAGTAACATTCTTACCTGCCCATGTATTTTATAGTCAAACCAATATTTACAGCATATATTCCTATTATTTATTGATCCTATAAAATCTCTAAAAGTATGATCTCTATTTTCTTATGGAGGACAAGACTTTTTATTTTTGTTAAGCTTCCTGAGGAGTATCTTATTTCAAGTTCCTTAAATAGAGACATGGGGTTTGATGTAAGGTGTGGCTTTTGTTCAAGTGGCTAACTTAATTAACCATGATGAATTGAATGAGCTGAATATTTTTGGTATCTCATGAAACTTCAGTTGATCTTATCACTTTAATTCAGAATTGTAAAGTAGAGCTTTAAAAGAGTTCCTGAACTCATCAGAGTTATATAATACCTCATCCCTCAAGAGCCCATGCATGTGTCTATGTATCTAAGTATCTCTATATCTATCATTTATCTATTTTTAGGATATTCAAGAATGCTGAACAAAAAGGAATGTGCCATAATGATAATATTGCTATTTTAAAAAATATTAGCTTTGTCTTGCACTTGTTCCTCAGAAATCATTTAAATCTAAATTCCTTGAGTATAATTTTGAACTTCTCTTATAAGGATTTAAGAGAAAATAAACCAAAAATACAAGGCCAATCTCTTGATTTTACTAAAGATTGCTTGTGAAATACATTATAGCTTTCCCTCTGTGATTTGTTTGATGAAACTGTCAGAAAGAATTATTCAAGTTTCAGGTGTTTATTACTTTTTCATTTTAAAGTATTTATAGAGCTTAGAATCTTTTTTTCAAGGGTTCTAGAACTCCATTCTAAAACCATGAATAGTACTAACCACTTGTCTGATAGCATCTTGGAAATTGCTCTCAAACCTAACACCATTAGGATGCCACGAGGTATCCATGATCTGGTGGTCTATGGGGAAACTAACATGAATTCTAAGATTTGCAAAGCACTTGAAAGATACTTATGAACTATTAGTAAACACTGATAATCCTAAAGAACAAAAGTGAACCCCATTCCGCCCTGGAAGAGCAAATGTATTGCTATGTATATTTTCTCAAACAGTTACGGTTTTGTCATCAGCCTTACAAATGATGTAATCATTGAACAAAGATAGGGACAAGTGTATTTTGGGGAAAAAAAACCAACTAGTTAATTTAGTGGAGAAAATTTTTAAATTAACTAGGTTTCAGAGATTATGTAAAGCTATATAAGAAAAATCTTGCTTGGTTCATCTGCTCATAGTAAATGGAATATTATAATGATTTGGAGTCTTGGTAAGTTTTAGCTTTGGCACATTCTTTATTTTACTGAGCCTAGTTTGGCTGTATCTTAAATTTTGGTGAAAATACCTAACTTTCAGGCTTGACAAAGGTCTGAATGAGATAATGTAAGTCTAGCTCCCAGTACACTGCCTGCCACATAGTAATGTAATGGATACTATTGTATGATAGCAGTGTTTGTTCTCTTGAAAAATATTTTGCCCAACTGAAGAGAATGGAGCATATTAAAATAAATTTGATTGAAGTGTTTTGTTGGATATATTAAATTTTTATTTTTTAAGATACTGCTATAGGTTCCAGTCCCCAGATGATTTGTCACCTTTGTGTAGAACTTGCCTCTTTAGTAATTTTTACTCATGTACCTTAATAAAATGTCAGGCAAGCTCTCCCAGTCTCACAAAAGAATCTCTAGAGGGTCATTATTGTTCCTAGAATGTTGAGGTGAGGGGCAAAAAGAAAATAGATAAATGTGAAGAGGAGTATGGAAATTATTATAGCTTAGGAGTCTTGGTTTAATGTGGACTAACATTATTTTAAGTTAATATGTAACTATTAATTTAAATAAATTTTAGAATGTAATCAAAGTATTAAAATATTTTAAAAATTTAATACCTTCATATATCTAGTCTCATATTTTATTTTGAAATTTAGTATCAGACCAAATAGTTACCAGGAGCAGATAACCATACTAATAAAAGACTAATAAAGTATAAAATAAAATAAATAGTACTAAATATACCAATTACATTGACATCACTTCTGATGACAAAAGTAATAAAATAAATACCATTATTATTATATTCTGGAACAGCTTTCTAATTAAGATACACCATCAACATAATTTTTTCACAAGTGGTTTTTATCATTTTTTAGTCTAGTGATGAGATGATATTTTTGCATTTTAAAATGCAGCTTAATTAAGAGCTTTATCCTGAAAGTTTGGCGAAGGTCACATTACTTTTAAATAATTTCTAGGTAGAAGTGGTCTATATGTATATACACAGACAAATGAGAAAAATTTTTGACTGAATAATATTTTTAATCAAAAGAATAAAATAATTTTCATGAAACAAGAATAAAGGTTAAGAAAATCGGTTAGAAGAAATAATATTTAAAAAGGATTACTTTGGTTGTTTTCTCCTTCTTTTTCCTCTTGAATTGTTTTTTAGAAAAGTAGACACCACACAAAATAATTCGAGCTGTTTTCAGTGTTTCACCACACAAAAGAACAGAGTTTAACCTTAAAAGTTTTTAATATTTATTTTCTGAATTGTTTATTTTATAACCATTCTAGTCATTGCCTAAATGTTAAGTTCATATTCTCTCAGGTTTCAATAAAATGAGCAAAATATCACCAGGGAACTTAAGATATTTTATGGTTTGATCATGGGAAAGAAGGGTTCTACAATGCTGATCAAACACTGGAGGGTATGGAATATTTTGAATGCGATAGAGCAGGAAAATACGTGAATTAAAAATTCACTAGACAATGGAAAGGTTTAAAACTAATAATTCGGGGACCTGGGTCTCAGTTGGTTAAGTGACTGCCTTCAGCTCAGGTCATGATCCTGAAGTCCCAGGATCAAGTCCACATGGGCCCAGCTCAGTGGGGTATCTGCTTCTCCCTCTGACCCTCCCCATCTCGTGTTCTCTCTCCTATTCTCTCTCTTTCAAATAAATAAATAAGATATATTTTTAAAGATTTTATTTATTACTTGTCAGAGAAAGAGAAAGAACGAGCAAACACAAGCAGGGGGAGAAGCAGGCTCCCCACTGAGCTGGGAGCCAGACGTGGGACTCCATCCCAGGATCCTGAGATCGGGACCAAGCCGAAGGCCAATGCTTAACCGACTGAGCCAAGGCTCAGGGCGTTCCTAAATAGGAACATTTAGGGCATTCCTAAATAAATAAAATATTAAAACAAAACAAAACAAAACAAAACAAAATAATAATGTGAATTAAGACTTCACAGTCAAGTCAGGACTGCCCCTAAATATTAGTCAGAGAAATGTTTACACACCTTATGCAGCAATGCCAAGAAAGGTGGCACATAGCTCTAAGGGAAAGAAAAGAGAAGAGGCTAGCTATTTATTTACTGCTTGTGTATGGAAACAGGGAGTATAGAAACTAAGGAGATGGACAGAAATTCTTCATTTTAAAAATTATATTTATGATTTAGGTGAAGCCTGAGAACACAAACCTGAAGGACATTTATGATGGAGGATAATACTTTTGGAAAAGATATTCAGGGAGAAAAGTGAGATATTATAGATTACTATAGGCGTCTCCAAGTCCCTGGTTCAATTATTCAAGGAGAAAAATAAAGAGGGATTTTCAAGGCAAGTGTTTATCATTGGACTCCAAGTTATAGACTGAATTTTCTCAGGGCAGTTGGTTCATTCCTACTTTGGAACCATAGACTATGACAATAAACTATATAAGAAGTTGGGATGTGGTGTCAGAGTTAAACATAAATACAGTATTGGGGCACCTGGGTCGCTCAGTTGGTTGAGTGTCTGCCTTTGGCTCAGGTCATGATCCCGGGGTCCTGAGATCGAGCCCCCATCTGGCTCCCTTCTGGGCGGGGAACCTGCTTCTTTCTCTCCCTCTACCTGCTGCTCTGCCTGCTTGTGTGCTCGCTCTCCCTGTCAAATAAATAAATAAATAAAATCTTTTAAAAAATACCCAAACGCCCCATAATTATAGTATTACACAGGGTTATGTAAACGCTTACACAGGAACAAAAATTATATAAGCAGCATATCTTTGATACGTGTGGAGGTCATTAGGGTTTTTCACTTTAGTTCCAGTTCTCATTCTGGTGCAAGGTAGAATTTCATTTTGTCTTTCCTTCTGAAGTTGGATGTAACTCGCTTTAGCCAATGCAAATCACTAGAATTGCGTATCATTTCAAAGAGAAAGATAAAAAACCAGAGTGGTGTCACTCTGTTGCCTTCCTCCAGCCTAGAGCTGTAGCAGCACATGCAAAGATGGAACCTCTGTCATCTGGGGACCTGAGTACCTGATGAATGATCCTTCCACAGAACAATCATTTGCTTCTTAAATCTTTTTTTTTTTTTTTTTTTCAGTTTCAGAGAGCCTGTAAAGCTGATATAATAATATTCCTATATTATAGGATTATTGTGAGAATCAAAGGTAATTCATCTTTGGCACCTGAGATGATGTTCAGTAAATGTTTACTATTATTAGCATTATTGTTAAAATTTAAACAAATGTAAATGCTTAAACCTCTCTCCAGAAGTTATATATTTTTCTTCTTAAATGATCATTTTGAAAAGCTCACTTAATTACATTATGTTAATTTTGTGAGATTTTTCTCCTTTATCTTGCATTGTTACTTCTTTCCAAAACAGTGTTAACATTCAAAAGTCATGGAGTCTCCACAGGTGCTTAGCATAGAAACCATATCAATATTCTCATTAGACAAGAAAACTAGGTAAGGCATAAAGGTACATGCTTTTACGACTCATCCGGGGGTGACTAGCAAAAAGGGCAAAGAAGAGAATCATCGTGGTTTAGCCTCTGTTTGTCCAAGGGGTTTATGGCGTTCTAGGAAACTAGGAAGGGGTGGCCAAGAATCATGTTTCCAGTATTCCCAACAGACAATGGAATTACGTGCTGAAATCTTGTAATTCAAACCCATTTGTACCTCAACATCATTAAAAAAAAAAAAAATGTGACAAAATAGACAAGGTCATCCCTCTAGAAGAACTTTGGCTGTGAACAAATTTGGCAGCAAACAATTCCTGGAAGGGAAAGAGCACACCTAATAACATACAGAATAAGCCAAGAAGGGCGAGTCCCATTTTTTTAATGAGTAATTTCGGTCTATACTGTAGACGTCTGTCAAGACTCAAGGACTTGCTGTAGAATGCCTTCAGGAATGAAATCTGCTTTAAATACCATCTTCCAACCAGGGTGTTGCTGTTGACTGAGATTTTGCAATGAAAAAAAGGGGCCATTTACATCCATTTATTGGCATATCATTGATGAACAGGAGGAATCTGACTCATGAGTTAAAGGATGACAATATGCAACAGAACCGGCTATTTTCATATCACTCTGGAAGTGAGGCTTTCTATGAAAGGGCCACTGCTCACAACTTATTTTCAGTCTTCCTATTTAGAACAGCTTTATAAATCTTTCTCAAAAGTTTCCAGTTTATACATTCAATCAGCCACTCTTCCAGGGGAGATTAATCTGCTAAAGAAGATGAGTGAAACCGCTGCTTAATTTTATTTGTTGCGCATATGATTCTACTCCTCCCCCTGGTCTGAGAAGAAAACAGGGCTTGATTCACTTGGGCACGTCACAGGAGTGCTCACTTGCATTCTATAGGTATAATCCGCTTTTCAAAAATTCGTAAAAAATTGTGCCATGTTGCTTTTACAGAAAACCTCCATTAGTACCTGTTTATGCAACTGAAAGAAATTGAGAGAAAGTTTTTGTTTTTATGAAAACAGGCAAACAGCCAATGGCAGTCAGCATTTGTTTTGCCATGAACTATTGCCTAGGTAGTGCACTCGGGGCCAGGCTCCTTCCCAGGAAGTCACACTCAGCATCGCAGCCTCAAGCCACCAGAGCTCTGAACTGTGTCTGTGAGTGTCTGTGCTTTATCTTGATTTATCTTGCACATCTGTTAGTAGTATGTGTCCTAAGGTATAGAAAAGCATAAGAGATGATTTTTTGGGTCCAGGAAGACTAAAAAAATTTGCCACTATGAATTAATGATGATTGCTCAGGATAGTGGGGAAACCTGTACACTACTCTGCCATTTTTTAAAACTCAGCAATGAAATAAATTTATTAAAGTGGGTTGCAGGTAGTAGCTTCATCTTATTACAGGAATCACTAGGGTAGCCAAATATTAAAGCATGAGACTTTTCCTAGCTTAGAAATCAGCACTTTGAATCTCTGCTATAAGACAGCCTCTTGGCATTCTGGAAACTTCCTGGCATATAGTTTTATAGCATAGGGCCAATTTTGCTATTCTCAGTGATTAAATAGAAGCATGATTATTTATAAACCTCCATTTAGCTTACAATTAGAATATATACTTGATTAAAATATCTGAAAAATAACTGGCATGGGACCAGTACTTTGGAATTTTCTCAAGGTATTTTCTCATGAGGTATTTTATTTAATCTTTACAACAATCTTGTTCATTCACCCATTCACACACACACATAAAGTTCAGAGGGGTTAAGTGAATCATTCATGGTTATATGGGCATAAACTGAAGGAGCCCCAGCTTGAATGTGACTCAACTCCAAATTTTATACCTATTCCATGGCACCAAAATTTCCCTCCAAACAGTACATACACAGCAAGCCACAAATTTAAATTTTTCCCAGAGCCACATGACATAATGTAAAAAGTAATCAGTAGAATTAATTTTAATAATATATTTCACTTTAACAATGTTTATTCTTCTGATCCAAGAGCATGGAATAGTCTTCCATCTTTTTGTGTCTTCTTTAATTTCTTTCATGAGTGTTCTGTAGTTCCTCGAGTCCAGATCATTTACCTCTTTGGTTAGGTTTATTCCCAGGTATCTTATGGTTCTTGGTGCTATAGTAAATGGAATCGATTCTCTAATTTCCCTTTCTGTATTTTCATTGTTAGTGTATAAGAAAGCCACTGATTTCTGCACATTGACTTTGTATCCTGCCATGTTGCTGAATTGTTGTATGAGTTCTAGTAGTTTGGGGGTGGAGTCTTTTGGGTTTTCCATATAAAGAATCATGTCATCTGCAAAGAGAGAGAGTTTGACTTCTTCATTGCCAATTTGGATACATTTTATTTCTCTTTGTTGTCTGATTGCTGTTGCTAGGACTTCTAATACTATGTTGAACAAGAGTGGTGAAAGTGGGCATCCTTGTCTTGTTCCTGATCTCAATGGGAAGGCTTCAAGCTTTTTCCCTTTGAGGATGATATTTGCTGTGCATCTTTCATAGATAGATTTGATGAGGTTCAGGAATGTTCCCTCTATCCCTATACTTTGAAGTGTTTTAATCAGGAACAGATGCTGGATTTTGTCAAATGCTTTTTCTGCATCAATTGAGAGGACCATGTGGTTCTTCTCTCTTCTCATATTAATTTGTTGTATCACATTGATTGATTTGCGAATGTTGAACCATTCTTGTAGCCCAGGGATGAATCCCACCTGATCATGGTGGATAATCTTTTTAATGTGCTGTTGGATCCTGGCTAGGATCTTGTTGAGAATCTTAGCATCCATATTCATCAGTGATATTGGTCTGAAATTCTCCTTTTTGGTAGGGTCTTTCCCTGGTTTGGGGATCAGGGTAATGCTGGCTTCATAGAAAGAGTCAGGAAGTTTTCCTTCTGCTTCAATTTTTTGAAACAGCTTCAGGAGAATAGGTGTTATTTCTTCTTTGAAAGTTTGGTAGAATTCCCCAGGGAATCTGTCAGGTTCTGGGCTCTTGTTTTTTGGGAGGTTTTTGATCACTGCTTCAATCTCATTGCTAGATATCAGTCTTTTCAGGTTGTCGATTTCTTCCTGGTTCAATTTTGGTAATTTATAGTTTTCCAGGAATGCATCCATTTCATCTAGGTTGCTAAACTTATTGGCATATAACTGTTGATAATAACTTCTGATGATTGTTTCTACTTCCTTGATGTTAGTTGTGATCTCTCCCTTTTCATTCATATGCTCTTGGATGAGAAGAATAAACATTGTTAAAATGTCTATACTGCCTAGAGCAATCTATACTTTTAATGCCATTCCGATAAAAATTCCACCGGTATTCTTCGAAGAGCTGGAGCAAATAATCCAAAAATTTGTATGGAATCAGAAGAGACCCCGAATCACTAAGGAAATGTTGAAAAACAAAAATAAAACTGAGGGCATCATGTTACCTGATTTCAAGCTTTATTACAAAGCTGTGATCACCAAGACAGCATGGTACTGGCATAAAAACAGACACAGAGACCAGTGTAATAGAATAGAGAGCCCAGATAGGGACCCTCAACTCTATGGCCAATTAATCTTCGACAAAACAGGAAAAAATATACAGTGGAAAAAAGACAGTCTCTTCAATAAATGGTGCTGGGAAAACTGGGCAGCTATATGTAGAAGAATGAAAATCAACCATTCTCTTACACCATACACAAAGATAAACTCAAAATGGATAAAAGACCTCAACATGAGACAGGAATCCATCAGACTCCTAGAGGAGAACATAGGCAGTAATTTCTTCGATATCAGCCACAGCAACTTCTTTCAAGATATGTCTCCAAAGACAAAGGAAACAAAAGCAAAAATAAACTTTCGGGATGTCATCAAAATCAAAAACTGCACAGCAAAGGAAACAGTCAAGAAAACAAAGAGGCAACCCACGGAATGGGAGAAGATATTTGCAAATGACAGTACAGACAAAAGGTTCATATCCAGGATCTATAAAGAACTCCTCAAACTCAACACACACAAAACAGACAATCATATCAAAAAATGGGCAGAAGACACGAACAGACACTTCTTCAATGAAGACATACAAATGGCTATCAGACACATGAAAAAATGTTCATCATCACTAGCCCTCAGGGAGATTCAAATTAAAACCACATTGAGATATCACCTTACACCAGTTAGAATGGCCAAAATTAGCAAGACAGGAAACAACATGTGTTGGAGGGGATGTGGAGAAAGGGGAACCCTCTTACACTGTTAGTGGGCATACAAGTTGGTGCAGCCTCTTTGGAGAACTGTGTGGAGATTCCTCAAGAAATTAAAAATAGAGCTTCCCTATGACCCTGCCATTTCACTCCTGGGTATTTACCCCAAAGATACAGATGTAGTGAAAAGAAGGGCCATCTGTACCCCTATGTTTATAGCAGCAATGGCCACGGTCGCCAAACTGTGGAAAGAACCAAGATGCCCTTCAAAGGATGAATGGATAAGGAAGATGTGGTCCATATACACTATGGAGTATTATGCCTCCATCAGAAAGGATGAATACCCAACTTTTGTAGCAACATGGATGGGACTGGAAGAGATTATGCTGAGTGAAATAAGTCAAGCAGAGAGAGTCAATTATCATATGGTTTCACTTATTTGTGGAGCATAACAAATATCATGGAGGACAAGGGGTGTTAGAGAGGAGAAGGGAGTTGGGGTAAATTGGAAGGGGAGGTGAATCATGAGAGACTATGGACTCTGAAGAACAATCTGAGGGGTTTGAAGTGGAAGGGGGGTGGGAGGTTGGGGTACTGGGTGGTGTGTATTATAGAGGGCACGGATTGCATGGAGCACTGGGTGTGGTGGAAAAATAATGAAAACTGTTTTTCTGAAAATAAATAAATCAATTTAATAATTAAAAAAAAGAAATAGAAAAATAATATATTTCACTTGATTCAAAATAGTAAAAACACTGTCATGTCAACATGTAATCGATTTAAAAATGACTAATGACCTATTGCAGTTGTGCTCTTTTCATACCAAATCTTTGAAATGCAGTGTGTTCCTAAAATACATCTCAATGTGAATTCTAAATTTTCATCAGAAATACTTAACTTGTGTATAAATATTATGAAATTCAAAGCTGAGAAGGCACATCCACATACTTGAGTTATTTCAAATATACTTAAGTGTTTTCCAGTAATCCAGTTCACTGTGAATTTTCAAATTTAAATGTAAATTAAATTAAAATTTAAAAATTAGTTCTCCAGTCATACCGGCAGCACAGGTGGAGGGCTCACTAGCTGTGTGTGAGGGTATTAGACAGAGACTTTGTAGCGTTTGACTGTTTTCGAAAGTCACTTCCACATTGTTTATTTCATCTTTCAAGTACAACAATCATGGGTATCAAGAAAGATCATGTTAAAGGAAAGCAATTACATATTCAAATTGACTGATTTTCTTTCTTGTTTTCAAGGTAAGTTTTAGTATTTTTATTTAAATTCAATTAGCCAACTTATAGTACATCATTAGTTTCAGATGTAGTACTCAGTAATCTATCAGTTTCATATAACACCCAGTACTCATCGTATCACATGCCCTTCTTAATGCCCATCACCCATCTAATGCATCTCCCACCTCCCTCCATCAACCCTCGGTTTGTTTCCTATAGTTAAGAATCTCTCATGGTTTGTCTCCCTCTCTGATGACTTCCCTTCTTTCCCTATGATCCTCTGTGCTGGTTCTTATATTCCACATATGAGTGAAACCATATGATAATTGTCTTTCTCTGATTGACTTATTTTGCTCAGCATACTACCTTCTAGTTCCACTCATGAATATTTAAATGCCAAGTATTCATCCTTCTTATGGCTGAGTAATATTCCATCATAAAAATAGACTACATCTTCTTTATCCATTCATCTGTCGATTGGACATCTTGACTCTTTCAACAGTTTGGCTACTGTGGACATTGCTGCTATGAACATTGGGGCACAGGTGCCCCTTTGGATCACTACATTTGTATCTTGGGGTAAATACCCAGGAGTGCAGTGGCTAGGTTGTAGGGTAGCTCTATTTTCAACTTCTTGAGGAACCTCCATGCTGTTTTCCAGAGTGGCTGCACCAGCTTGCATTCCCACCAACAATGTAGGAGGGCTCCCCTTTTTCCACATCCTTGCCAACATCAATCATTTCCTGGCTTGTTAATTTTAGCCATTCTGACTAGTGTGAGGTAGTGTCTCATTGTGGTTTTGATTTGTATTTTCCTGATGCCAGGTGATGTGTGTATTGGCCATTTGTATGTCTTCTTTGGAGAAATGTCTTCTTATTTCTCCTCCCCATTTCTTGATTGGATTGTTTGTTTTTTGGGTGTTGAGTTTCATAAGTTCTTTATAGACCTCTGATACTGTCCCTTTATCTGATATGTCATTTGCAAATATCTTCTCCCATTTCATAGGTTTCCTGTTAGCTTTGTTGACTGTTTATTTTGCTGTGCAGAGCTTTTTATTATGATGAAGTTCCAATAGTTCATTTTGATTTCCTTGCCTTTGGAGATATGCGTAGTAAAAATTTGCTGCTGCTGAGGTTGAAGAGGTTCCTGCCTATGTTCTCCTTAGGCTTTTGATGGATTTCTGTCTCACATTTAGGTCCTTCATCCATTTTGATTTTATCTTTGTGTATGGTTTAAGGAAATAGTCCAGGTTCATTCTTCTACATGTGGCTGTCCAATTTTCCCAGAAACATTTATTGAAGATACTGTCCTTCATCCATTGGATAGTCTTTCCTGTGTTGTTGGAGATTAGTTGACCATAGAGTTGAGAATCCATTTCTGGGTTCTCTATTCTGTTTTGATCCATGTGTCTGTTTTTGTGCCAGTACCATACTATTTTGATTATTACGGCTTTATTATATAGCTTAAGGTCTGGCATTGTGATGCCACAAGCTTTGGTTTTCTTTTTAAATATTCCTCTGGATATTCGGTGTCTTTTCTGGTTCCATACAAATTTTAGGATTATTTGTTCCAGGTCTCTTAAAAATGTTGATTGTATTTTGATAAGGATTGCATTGAGTGTGTAGATTGCTCTGTGTAGCATAGACATTTTAACAATATTTATTCTTCCAACCCATGGGCATGGAATATTTTTCCACTTCTTTGTGTCTTCCTCAATTTCTTTCATAAGTGTTCTGTAGTTATTGGAGTACCGATTCTTTTTTTTTTTTTTAAAGATTTTATTTATGTGACAGACAGAGATCACAAGTAGGCAGAGAGAGAGAGAGAGAGGAGGAAGCAGGCTTCCCTCTGAGCAGAGAGCCCGATGCAGGGCTCGATCCCAGGACCCTGAGATCATGACCTGAACTGAAGACAGAGGCTTTAACCACACTGAGCCACCCAGATGCCCCTGGAGTACCAATTCTTAACCTCTTTGGTTAGGTTTATTCCTAGGTATCGTATGGTTTGGGGTGCAATTGTAAATAGGATTGATTCCTTAATTTCTTTCTTCTGTCTTATTGTATAGACAAGACAGATAGAGATGTATATAGACATGCAACTGATTTTTGTGCATTGATTTTATATACTGCCATGTTGCTGAATTCCTATATGGGTTCTAGCAATTTTGGGGTGGAATCTTTTGGATTTTTCACATAAAGTATCACGTCATCATGAAGAGTGAGTTTGACTTCTGCTTTGCCAATTTGAATGCTCAAGGTAAGTTTTAAATGGGCAAGTTAATAACACAGAGTAAGCTTTTCATAAAAATATATTGACCTAAAAGAAAAAAAAACCCTACATTCCTTCATAGGTCAACTAAACAAACACTATTTAAGAAAATACAACTAATTTTTTAGCTATCAGCCAAAATCCTTGGTTTGTGGCAGCCACTTCATGGATTTTTTGTCAAAGGTGAAATTAGATTTTTTTGCTCTTTGTCCTACAGCACGTTTTTGTGGCTGTTTCCCTCAGAGAATCTTGAATGAATGTTGGCATGTTGAAATTTGCCTTTCAAGCTCCAAGAAATATTCCTTTACCCATTTCTCCCTTCTGTGGCAACTCCTTCACCACTTACATAACCTATGCTTCCCTCCTGTCCTCAGCTGTGAATTCCAATGATTTTGGACTAAAAAGTCCTTCCTCTTCTTTTCAAATGACTCACCTTGTGATTTACTTCTCTCAGGAAAGGGCATTATAAGCTCATTCACTCAAAGGGATGACTGACACCTTTACCAGAGATATTAAATATGGGATGAGAAATTTGGGTAGCAGCAGGCTATGAAGAATATGTTTTGGGAGACAGGAGAATTCTGAAGTCGTATCACTTTGTCAGAGACTACTTGTTCTGCCTATCCTCTGTAGGATGCCTTCAGCCAACTTCTGGTGCAGAAACTTTAATACAGAAAGGATCACTTCTTTTTTTCATCTGAGTTTTAGTATAACATGAAATTGAAAAATTATGTCCACTGTTATGTAGCTAGCTAAAAGGGAGGTTTCTTTACTTTATAAAATTAAATTTATATCTCCATAAGGCAATGCTTTAATATCCCACAGATTTGGATTCTAGGATATCCTGTTAGAATTTACTCTATGCAGAGAAGGCTGTTCTCCTATGTGGATACATTTCTTTCAAAACTCATGATAATTCTTGTCCAATTATTGGACATTCTAAGATCCATCAGAAAGACTTTCTCTTGATTAGCAATTAAGGTCTTCTGCCAATAATATGTTAAATAAGGTTACAAAAGGGATGGGTCTGCCAGAAATTTCTCAGTTCCAAATATTATGAAATATTCTGTCCAGGCTGTGGAGCCAATATACTATTTCTGGGAAATTACTGGCAAACTGTTATAGCTACTTAGAATCTCTCTACAAGGATATCAAAACTCTAATTGAAAATTGTGCTTATTAACTATTTGAATAATTACAAAGGATTATTTGTAATATAGATGCCAGAAATCAAGAATAATGATACTTTGAACCAAGGTTAAGAAAAAGAACATTACCATCATTTTTCTATTCTCTAGGGGAAATCTCCTCCATTACCTGAGTTGTGCTTTAATCATTACTTTATACCTTGGTTCTCTTTATGGTTTCTCTACATATGTTTATTTCCCTAAAATATGACCTGGTTTTTAAAAATTTTTCAAGTTTATAAGAATGAAATTATATTATATATATTCATAATTTCCTTTTTGTTGTTGTTCAATAGTATGTTCTTCTACTCATACTAAATAATGATTCTAATTGTTCTTCATCCTTTCTGATGCTTGAAGTGGTGAGTATTAAATATTTTATTATTGCTTTAATACATATTATTTATTTTTTATTCTTATAGATGTTCTGTGTATATCTAAGTACTAATGTGTTATAAATAGCTTCTCCCAGTTTGTGGTTAATCTTTTCATTAAATGATATCTTGATGAGAAGTTCTTAAGTCATAAAATCTATCAATATTTCCCTTTTGCTTTTATTTATTGTACCTTATTTAAGAAATCTTTCCCGTCCCTTCCCCTTCAGAAGATGAATGAGCTACACTATCTGTCTTTCAAATTTTGCCTTTTAAATTGCATTAACTTACCTGAAAACAATATTTGTGGATGTTTTCAAGTACGGGTCTAATTTCACATTTATTCCCCACATGGATAAATCTCCAGGATAAATCTCCCAGATTTGGGTAAATCTCCAGGTATCATTTATCAGATGGTGTGTTTTCTTCTCCCAGGCATCTGTGATAGCTTTTTAGTCATAAATATGTAGGCTTTTTTGGGGGGGGGGTCTCTACTCCATGATTAGTGTATTCATCTTTGCGCCAATATAAAAATGCTATCATTTAAAGGTATGACTTTATCTTGCCAATCAAATCTTCTCTCCTTGCTCTACTTCTTCAGAAGTAGAGCTCTTTGCTTGTTTATAGCTCTTTGCTTTTCATTTATTATAAGGTTAACTTGTAACATCCCTTCCATTGCCTCCTAAGTTGTGATTTTGATTTGAAATGTCTTGATTGGAAATATCTTTGACTCCACTGATTAGTGGAAATATACCACCTTTCTGATACTGTCATCCAATCCTGAATATAGTACCTTTTTCACATTACTTAATTCTCTAATGGCCTTTAGTAATGCTTTATAAGTTTCTCTATAAATGACACACATATCTTTTATTCAATTTATTTCTAGGTACATCATATTTTTGATGCTATTTATTTCTAAGGACATTATATATTTTGATGTTATTTAACATGATTTATATGTTCAAATTTCTGAAATCTATACCTTGATGAATTATACATATATTTGTGTGGTAACATGTATGTTTATATTGTAAAATTCTCTCTTTATTTCTAGAAATGCTTCTGGCTTTAAAGTACAATTTTTTATATATTATGATTGTAAATGTATTTCTGAAAGGCAATATTATTTTTCATCTTTATTTAGATTTACTTACATATTTATCTTTAAAACAAACCTCTGAATTCCTTCTTGCATCTCTATACTTTCCATGGATCATTTTCCTTCTGCCTAAAGAAATTCTTTTAATGATTTCTTTAGTTGGGGTTATTGAAGATATATTTTCCCAGTTTTCATTTCTCTAAAAGTGTCTTTTTTTTTTTTTTTTACCGTAATTTTGGTGAAATTTTCACTAGGTTGGTATTTATTCTCTACTAGGAAATTGAAAATATTACATTGACTCTGACTTCTATTCTCTGTTCTTGAGAAATAAATTTTCAGTCTTATTATTCTTTTGAAGATAATATTTATTATTTCTTGACTGTTCTTAATATTTTTGTTTTCAACAGTTTTACTATGATGTAAATTTTCTTATAGTGGTTTGTAGAACTTCTTATATCTATACCTTGTTGAATTTTATCATTCTTGGCCATTATTTCTTTAGTTATCATTCCTGTGCCATTACCTCTCTTCTTCTGGGGTTCCAGTTGCATCATAATAAAATTTTTGACTATGTTTCCTACAACTCCTACATAAAAATTTTTTTCATCCTTTCTTCTCTTTAAGATTCAATGTATTTATTGTCTTCTGCCTTATCTTCCATTTTGTTATTTTTCTCATCAGCTGTTTTCTTTTTCTTTTCTTTCTTTTTTTTTTTTAAGATTTATTTATTTGAGGGGAGCACAGCGGGTAGAGAATCTCAAGCAGAGTCCTGCTGAGTAAGGCTGGATGCTGGGCTCCACACTGAGCTCCACACTAGACTCAATTCTGGGCTCAAGGTGAGCTTAATTTCATAACCCTGAGATCATGACCTTGAGATCATGGCCTGAGCTGAAATCAAGAGTCAGAAGCTTAATAAACTGAGTCACCTAATTGCCCCTTGCATTAGCTGTTTTTAATCTGTTCTTAGCTGTATCTATTCAACTTTATTTTGAGTTTGTATATACCTATTCTAGAATACATATTCAGTTTTTTGTAATTTCTAGTTATCAAATATCATTTTTCAAATTATTATTTTATTTATTTAATAGAATACATGAATGTATTTGGTTTGTTTTTGAGGTATATGTGTTTTTAAAATTTTTTTTTAAATTTTATTAACCTCTACACCCAGTGTGGGACTTGAACTCCCAACTCTGAAATAGAGAGTTGCATGCTCTATCAACTGAACCAGTCAGGCACCTCTGATTTGTTTCTGATAACTAAAAAATACTGGTGACCTGTAAGAGTTCTTCTACTTTGTTTATTTGTTTTTTTTCCCCTTCTATTTTGGTTTTCACTTTAGTGTGTGATCATTTGGTATTGTTTCTTGATATTTTGAGTGATACTTAGTAATGCTGAACAGATTTTATGAAAAATTTTAGGGGTAATATGAGTCTCGGGTGTTATATTGTCCTCCAGAAAAACCCAATTATAGGCTAGGCTTTAGACTTATGATATCTGGTCTATTCTGGTTTGTTTCCACTCCTTGAAGGTAATCTTTTGGGAAGTCCAAGCTAAAAGCATAGGTCTTTACTAGGACTTTTTCCTCCATGGAAATCTAAGCACTCTAGTTATTGATCTACAGCCCTTTAAGACTGCTAAAAAGTGGTGCTTAGCATATCAGCAAACATCTTGATGCAAAAAATGGGAATGAATGACCTGAATTGCGCTCATTTTCCACTTCTTCCCAGATATTTGTTCATTAAGTCTTCACTAGATTAGTATGTCTTAAATGTCTTCAATCAGATAGATTTTATATTTTGTCAGGGTTGGTCTACTACAAGAGAGCCCATCATTACATTACAACTCTGGGGTGCATTGTTATATATATGTGTGTGTAAGAGCATCTGTAAATGTTTGTTTACATATTCCATATTACTGTTGATTTAATTTTTTTCTGCCTAATCAGTAAATTAGATGTGTCAAATCTACCAGTATAATTCCGGATTTGTCAATTTACTTTGTGTATTCAGAAACTATGTTATTCAGTCCATACTATGTTAGAATTATTATATTTTCCTGGAGAATCAAAATTTTTAAAATTTTTATCATTATTTAATATTCCTATTTCATAGTGTGGCCTTACATTTGTAATCATAGATAGGTTTATAGGTTTATTTCCAAAAAAAGGTTTTTTATTTCTCTTTTCTTACTCTCTTTTGGATTTATCAAGGGTCATTTCTCACTGAATTAACTATAGTCCTCAATTCACGGCACATCATCATTCTCACCAGTGCTTGTGTACCAGGCCCTCTCTTGTATTACATACATATTTATGTATTTGTTTATTTTTCCTTATTTTTTGCTCATGTTATACCAAATCCCTATGAACCTTTTGTTTTCATATGGACTTACTGAGTGTGGTTGTAGCTCTGTATGCATGTATTTTTAATTTAGGTAAATGTTATTGAACTAGATACCTCTTTCTTTCTTTTTTTAAACATTTTCCAAATTGTTTTTAGTTTAAATTCAACTAATTAACATATAATATATTATTAGTTTCAGAGGTAGAGATCAGTGATTCATGTCTTCTATAACACCCAGTGCTCATTACGTCACATGCCCTCCTTAATGTCCATCACCCAGTTATCCTTCCCCCCCTCCAGCAACCCTCGGTTTGTTTTCTATTTTTAAGAGTCTCTTATGGTTTGTCTCCCTCTCTGATTTCATCTTGTTTTATTTTCCCCTCCCTTCCCCTAAGATTCTGTTTTGTTTCTTAAATTAGATAATTTGATAATTGTTTCTCTGATTGACTTATTTCTGTTAGCATAATACCCTCTAGTTCCACCCACGTTATTGCAAATAGCAAGATTTCATTTTTTGATGTCTGAATTGAATCTATTGCGTGTGTATATATATGTATATATACACACCACCTGTTCTTTATCCATTCATCTGTCGATGGGCATCTCAACTTTTTACATAGTTTAGCTATTGTGGACATTACTGTTATAAACATCGGGGTGCAGGTTCACCTTTGGATTACTACATTTGTATCTTTGTGGTAAGTACCTAGTAGTGCAATTGGTCGGTTGTAGGGTGGTTCTGTGGACTTCCATATTGTTTTCCAGAGTGGCTGCACCAGACGTCTCTTTCTTACATTTTTTTATTTTTAACTCAGCATGATTACTGTAGGATTTACCTTTGTGCTCTTAGCCTTCTAAGTGCTCCCTAGAATTTCACAGTGTGCACCCACTATATTTTAACTATGTGTTTCCAACAGTTTGTTACCACAAAAAAGTGCTACAGTGAAGCTTGTTCATTTATAAAACCTAGAAATCTATTTGCTTTCCACATGCACTTTCTTACTTCAATACAGTCTCAGCCTCAGGAGACTGACAGGTATGGATTATATCAATGTTTCTTTGCCATCATCTATTGTTTGGTAAGATGTAGTTAACAATGAACACTCGCAGAACAGTGATTGCAGAAAGGAAAGGGATTTAGGGTATTTATTACTTTTATGGTCATTTCAGGTTGACTTTGTTGCCTTATCGATATTTATAATTCCTGTCAAGAAAACCATCTCTACAGGCTTTTCTCCTTAAAGATTCTTTTAATTTCTTCCTCCCCTCATTCCTCTTGGTCAAGAAGTGGTGACACTCCAAAATATTGAACTCCCCTTTAGGTTTCCCTACAGTACACTTGTTCCCTTACAATAGTCTTTATGGTAAACCCCTTCAAGTTGTTCAAATACGCTGGGATCTTGACTGATATAAACCCTTATGTAAGAGAATTGACATTCTTTACCTGTTTCTATTAGTGATTTTTTAATTCATCATATTCTAAAGATAATCAATATCATTAGCTTCATAAATGATATAAGAGTTGGAAAACCTTTTTCTATCTCATGAACTCTCTGGAATTATATGTCATTTTTTGTCTTGTACTTTATTCTCTCTTTTCTATTTATCAAGTTGTAGTATTAATGTTGCATGCAGTCAGTTTTTGTTTTGTTTTACTCACATGGTTGCCATTTCCTCTTTTCATTCCTTTTAGTGACTCAAATATTTAATGTTGGATCACTTCTCTTTCACCTGATGTACCGCCTTTAGATTTTTTTTTTGCCATGTATCTAATTTGATGTTGATGGTTATTTTCTTTCAGTACATTGATATTATTTCACTGTATTCTTCCTACTGTTACTATTGGTAAATTAGTGTCAGTCTAATTATTCTTTAAAGCATTCTGTGTTTTCTGTTTTAAAGTTTTCTCTTTGTCTCTGTGCTTTCCACTTTTACTGTGGTGTCTTTGGGTATGGCTTTCTTTCTATTTATCCTACTTGCAACATACTGGCCTTCCTGAATCTTGTTGGTGATTTTCAACTTTTCCAGAAATTGCTCATCATTACTCTTAAAACTATTTCTGGGGGCTCCTGGGAGGCTCCGTCAATTAGGCATCTGCATTAAACTCGGGTCATGATCCCAGGGTCCTGGGATCCAGCCCCACATGAGGCTTCCCGCTCAGCAAGGAGTCTGTTTCTCCCTCTGCTTGCCATTCCCCCTGCTTGTGCTCTCTTTGTCAAATAAATAAACAAAATTTAAGAAAAAAAGAAAAGACTGTTTCTGTTTTCTTCTCTCCTTTCTCTCCTTATGCAACTCCAATGGGATGTAAGTTAAACTTTGTCATTTAGTCCATTTTCAAACTCAATTTTTAAAATTCCATATCTTTGGACTTATGGATTGTTCTTTTCAGGTGTATTTTGGAATTTACTACTTCTGTCTTCAGCTATTCTAATCTGCTATTAAACTTATTCATTGATTTTTGTATTGTCTACTTTAATACACTTTTTATTTCTAGAACTTCTACTTGTTTACATTTCAAATATATTTGCTGGTTTTAAAAATTCTTCTTTTGTTCCATTTTTCATTCTATTATATTATTGCTTTACACTTCTAAAATTATATCATTTCTTTCAATTGTGGAAAGCATAACTGCATGGTATTTTATGTGTGATAATTCCAACAGGTCAAGTGTTTTGAAGGCCTGATGCTATTTTTCCTCATAGTGTCGTTTCCATGTGTGTTTGTTAATTTGATGGAGTGTTTCCATTTCTTGAATATATTGTGTATTAAGTATTGGGACCTTATGTGAAGTTTTTTCCTCCAGTAATGATTTTCTTCAGTAAAGTTGTACCCCTTCTAAGGGTCTGAGGCAGTTCCAATCCATGGCCATTTTTGTTTGTTTCAAGTTTTTATTTAAATTCCAGTTAACATACAGTGTAATATTAGTTTCAGGTATAGACTTTGGTGATTCATCACTTATACAGCCCAGTGCTCATCACAACACATGCCCTCCTTAATACCTATCACCCATTTAACCCATCTCTCTGCCCATCCCCCTCCAGGGACCTCCGATTGTTCTCCATAGCTATGAGTCTGTTTTATGGTTTGCTTCTGTCTCCCCCTGCCCATGTTCATTTGTTTTGTTTCCATGACCACTTTTTAAGGTTTTTTTGTTTTGTTTTGTTTTTGTTTTTTTAAATAAAGAGAGTGTGCATGCACATGCAAGTTGTGGGAAGAGGCAAGAGGAGAGGGAAAGAATCTCAACCTGGCTTTTCACTCAGCCCAGAGCCCAATGGAGGCTCAATCTCAGAATCATAAGATCAAGACCTGAGCTGAAATTGAGTTCGACCAACTGAGCTACCTAGGTGCCTCTAGGACCACTTTTTTTTTTTTTTCTATGACCACTTTTAACCAAACTCTTACTTAGCAGTGTTTTGAGCTACACTTCAGCAAACTGAAGGAAGGCTCACATGGCTACAGGTTTTTAGAGGAAATCACTCTAAACTGAACTTCAAATTTTCACTTGGGGAATTTTCTTAAAATCTTCCATGGTAAGCATTTGCGGTCTAGGATTATTTCTAACTCATCTTTACATTGAAGGTGTAGTACTTGGAGTTTCTCGGAATATCTTGGAAGTTTTCTAGTAGTTTCTCCACCTTGGATGTTTCTTGAACTTTTCTCCAGGAATTCATTTCCTTAAAACTTACGAAAACCAAAGCTGAATTTCTCTTGGTCAGCAAAACCTCTCTCAATATGTAAATAAGTTTTAGGGCCCTGCTTACTTCTCTGAAATAAAACTTATTTCTTTTTAATCTCGTTGTATTTCTCAATGCTTTTGTCAGTTCATTAATGTGTTCTAAGATTAGAAAAATATTTTATATAGCATTTTTAGTTGTTTGCAATGACAGGAACAGCCACAGTATCTAATCCACCAGTACTCCTGAAAACAGTTTTAATTTTGTGGGCTATTGGCAGTACTATAGGTATTTTAGTTATTCAGACACTTATGTTATTGGCATGATTAATATTTAATTTGTTTAGAACAATACTAGGAAAGGGGATTTTCTTTTCTCTATTACTAACACAGATACATTTCTTTCTGATATTCCACTTGTTCTTTTATCATTGCTATGGGCTATGGATCCTCCTGAAATGTGATTTCACAAGGCAATTTTCTGTATTTGTCTTCTGTGATTCACTAACAGCTTGTTTGATTTTCATAACAGAAAATAATTCTTTCCATATGCCAAAAGACAACTCATTTAAATAAGCCTGGTTCATGGTTTATCAACTTGATTACATCAGTTCTTTGAAAATATAGAAGTTTATACTATGGTTTTAGAATAAATTGCTTTCTCTAGTGTCATTTATATTTTACTAGAAAACAAACATGTAATTTGTAATGCCATGCCATCATACTAATAGAACAAGGAGGGATTTATCCCTCCATTTCATCAAAAAGTCAAATGCATAACAAATCAATGTCAATGATGAAAGTGTTTCTTGTGCATTGTAAGGATCAAAGTAAGCTAAATGGCATCACCAAGACAAGGCCATTGTCATTGGTCATAGGATTGAAGCAAGGTCATGAGGTAGAATGGAAAACATGCTTTTTTTCTTTTTTGTCCTTGTAGTACCTATTTAAGTTAGCTATTCTACCATGTGATTCATATTAAGGGAGTGTAAGAGCTTTTCTAAAATCATAACATATATGTGGATAAACTATTTTTTAAAATGTATGTTTTTTCCCCCTTAATAGCCTTGTGGAACCTGTGAAAACCACAAAAGGTATCCTATTCTTTTTCCACAGAGAATGAATGAATATCAAACCTGTGTAATTGGTTAATAAGAGATATATGATATCTCGTAGGCAGACATTGCTACAATTTTGAAATTAAAAAGTTCAGAAGATTCCATTTCAGATTTGCAGATGGTTGTCACAAAAGGTAACCAATTAAAAAAAATTATTTTTGCAGTTTTTTTCTGAAAATACTACTGATGTCAGAAACAAACATCAAAGCAAAGCCAAACCTAAAACTTAAAAAATAATTAACCTAGTCAGATTCATTATAGCCTTGTGAGTATGCTGTATTTAAGAAGTGAAAGAAGTCCTACATAACTGTTCAAATTCTGTAATAGTTTCATTTTATTTTAAACCTTACTATAGTCTAATGCTAAGTGAAATGAATCAGGGAATGATAAATACCATATTATTTCACTCATATGTGGAATTTAAGAAATAAAACAAACAAGCAAAGGATAAAAATGAGAGTGAACGGGAGAGAGGGAGAGTGTGTGTGAGAGAGAGTCAAAGGAAGAAACAGACTTCATTATAGAGAACAATCGGATAGTTACCAGAAGGGAGGAGGGTGGGGATAGATGAAACAAGTGAAGGAGATTAAGGAGGGCATGTGTGATAAGCACTGGGTAATGTATGGAAATGTTGAATTACTCTGTGTACACCTGAAACTAATATAATACTGTCTGATAACTAACTAGAATTAAAATAAATATGAACAAATAAATAAAAGTGCATTAAATATGGAAAAAAAACTCCCCCAAATCCTTCTATATCTCTAAAGGAATTATAAAATACATTTAAATTAGGATCAAATGCCTCTTATCTTTCCCACAACTCTGAATCTACCATGTAAAGCTAGTTTTTCTTGAAATCACTGGAATAGCTTTTTGGTATATAGAATAGGCACAGTAGGGAAATACATGACAAATAAATACATGACTAAGAAAGTACCTGCCAAGGAAAATAAAATGGCATTTGAAGCATTCTTGCTTTTATTTATAATAAAAATAAAGATGAAGGAAGAACAGGAGATGTAATTACACTTTACATGCTAGAATAGCAATACTGTTTTTTTGTTTTTTTCTGTTTCTGTCTAAGTAGAGTTTGGAGATTATGGATAAAAAAGAAACATTATGAGAACCCAATGTCGTATGGGTAATGTATTCTGTGAAATGATTCAGAGAATAACAATAATATAATGATAGAGTTTTTTCTTCTGATTTCTTGTATACCAGAGAAATACTATTTCTTACTTTTCTAAATGTATACTATAATACATATAAGTAAATATAAGGGTTTTTTTTTGTTGTTGTTGTTGTTCCAGACAAGTTATAATTGGGGTGGGAGGAAAAAAAATGTGTAAATCTTATGCTTGGAGAAGTCCTTGCCTAAATGTGCTCAGATTGCATTTTTGGCCAATTTCTGATTGTGTCAGTGGTCTTATATTGGCCACTAGTTTTCTACCTTTAAGATCTCATCATTTCTGAAGATCCCATTATTTCTGAAGTGGAAAAGAAACTGGTTTTACACGATGTATTTGGGGACTGGTTTATTGCTACCTTTTGAAAAATGCTACAGAAGTGTCTATTCATGTCTTCTGACCATTTTTTGAACAGACAGTTCTCCAAAGAAGATAAACAAATGGCTAACAGACACATGAAAAAATGCTCATCATCATTAGCCATCAGGGAAATTCAAATCAAAACCACATTGACATACCACCTAATAACAGTTAGAATGACAAAAATTGACAAGGCAAAAAACAAATGTTGGAGAAGATGGGGAGAAAGGGGAACCTTCTTACACTGTTAGTGGGAATGCAAATTCGTACAGCCATTTTGGAAAACTGTGGCAATTCCTCAGTAAGTTAAAGATAAGAGCTACCCTATGACCCAGCAATTGCTGTACTGGGTATTTACCCCAAAGACGCATATGTAGTGAAAAGAAGGGGCACATGAACTCCAATTTTCATAGTAACAATGTCCACAATAGCCAAACTGTGGAAGGAGCCGAGATGCCCTTCAGCAGATGAATGGATAAAGAAGATGTGGTCCATATATACAAGGAACTATTGGCCATCAGAAAGGATGAATACCCACCATTTGCAGTGACATAGATAGAACTGGAGGGGATTATGTTAAGTAAAATACGTCAATCAGAGAAAGACATTTATCATATGGTTTCACTTATACGTGGAATGTAATGAATAGCCTGGAGGACATTAGGAAAGGAAGGGAAAAATGAGGAGGGGATAAATCAGAGTGAAGACAAACCATGAGAGATTATGGACTCTGGGAAACAAACTGAGGGTTTCAGAGGGGGTTGGGGGGTGGATTAGCCCAGTAATGGGTATTAAAGAGGGCATGGATTGAGTGGAGCACTGGGTGTTATACACAAACAATGAATTATGGAACACTACATCAAAAACTAATGATGTACTCTATGGTGATTAACATAACATAATAAAATAAAAAATGAAAAAAAAAAGGAAAATGTTGGAAGAATAATTTATAATATGGAGGGGACCTACTCTTTTTATTCTCATCTTTGGTTCACAAGGATAATCCTCTGATTGAAAAACAGAATCCTCAACAGGCCACACATGCCCACACAAAAAGATTAAACATATCACCAGTAGTATAAGGTATTTTTAGCAGTGTATGATTATACAAGATAAGTATATAGAAGGTAGGCACCAGAAGCCTGTCATCTTAATTCTCTCACATACTCCTTCTCAAAGGATTTACCTCAGATAGCCTGTAAAGTTTGCTAGCCCACATTAAACTATCATTTAGTCCACAACTGATCTAATCATAGGTAGAAAAATGACCAGTTATACCAATGAATTTCTATCTTTCATGAATTCTTAAATTGGGACTCAGAGACTAATCATGGTATTCAGTGTCTAGATCAAAAAATGAAACAAAGTCAAGGCTAAAGGGCATTTTGTACCATATTCAAAGAAAAGCATAGAATTTTGGATTGAATCTGCTTCCACAGAGAATTCTGACATCCAGAGAGAATGAGAGAGTCTTGCCAAAAGAGCAGGGTGACCACATGGTTCAGGAAAGTTGAGGAAAGAAGGAAAGTAAAATCCTGTCTAATTTCTCATTCCTCTCCTTCATAAGACCAGATAAGACACTTGCCCCTGGAACCATGAGATTCCTTTGCATCTTTCATTAAATACTAACTTAAGCTAGTTTGATGGGGTGTTTGTTTCTTAAAATCAAACAGTTCTTATTTATGATAGAGATTGATAATTGCTGGTACAACATCTACATTTCCCTTTCCTTCTTTACAGAGCCCTTATATTGTCAAGTGTTGCTATATGTTTAGCTAAAAGACTTGATTCTTGCCTTCTTTGCCCTTAGAAGTGGTTATGAGAATAAGTTCTGGTCAATAAGATCTTAGCACATATGCTAGGACTTCTAGACAATCTTTAAAGGGAAATAACTCATTCAATTTTCCTTCCCTTCTATTTCTCCATCTTACTGTTTGATGTATGAACCTGATAGATGGAACTGACTAGAAATAAAGCAGGCTTTGGAATTGTGAAAGGTTGTGAGGGTAAAAGCTTGTTACTGAGACCAGGTAGGAGTAGAAAGTGGAGGAAGCCCGAGTCCTCAATGATCTTGTGGTGTGTCTAAACCAACTTTTTTCCAGTAAGGGGTTGTGACTACTCAACTCTGCTATTGCAGCATGAAAGCAGTCATAGACAATATGTAAATGAATGGATATGAGTCTATTCCAATAAAAATGCTGTGATTTAATGATTACTACTCTAGATCATCCCAGCACTGCTTACTTCCAGATGTCATGTGTTGAGATAAACCTGTTGGAATTCAAGCCACTAGTATATTCTTCTGAACCTGACATGCTCAGACCAGAATTAAAACAAGAATAATAAATGATAACTGGAATGAACCGACTTTCAAATGTAGAGAGATCATTTTGAGCAGAGCCCACCTGGAAAATATTAATGAAGGTAGGATCTAAAGAAGAAAAGACATCTCAAAGAAAAGATACTTTTTATATGGGAGAGAATAGCATTCTAGGAAAAGAAAATAACAAAATAGGAGAGAAGATGTGAGAAAAGTGCAGTGTGTGTATTGAGGGTTTGTTTGACTGTGTGATGGACTCAAGAAAGAAATAGGACACAAGAAAAAAAAACAGAATTATAGACTATGATTTTACTATTAAAAGCCTGAAGCCAGGCTAGAGAATATGTATTTTCCCTCTTTCATTATAAATCATTGTCTTTGTCTCCCCTGCTCTGCCCTTCCTGCTCCTTATCCTCTGGCTTCTCTCAAACTCTTTCCTGATCAACAATCAGCCTGGGACAAACATTAGGTAGGAGGCATTCATGAAACCATTAGTGAAGGTTTCATGCGGAAGCTGCACAATTATTCTCCTTTACCCCTTATTCTAAGGTTTTGAAAGGTACTTTTCCATTGGTCTCTCACCATATGCAGAATATTGGAAGAAGGTGTATTTATTCTCAAGGGATTCCTAGGTTTAAAAAGTCAATGCAGATCAAGGCAAAAGATGGAATAATTTGGAAAAAGCCGAAGACCTTACTCCTATAATATTTGTATATCTCTCTGCTTCATCGAATCCAACTAGTCCATAATCTCATTCAAAAAGCACATCATTCTTCCCACCACAGCTTTCTGTTTGCTATTCAATGTCATATCTGTTTTTTCCCTTTATTTCTTCATGACTGCTTTCTTTGTGTTAAGCAGATATTTTCTAATGTGTCATCTAAGTTCCTCCCCCTTTTTAAACTACATTTTTGAGGGTTTTTTTTTAGTGATTATCATGAGGATCACAATTAATTTCTTCCTTATAATAATGTAATTTCATAGTATGCAAAAACTTTGTTCCTATAAAGCTTCATTTATTTCCTACTGTTCAATGATTTTTTAAACTAATTCTGTAGAGTGGATATTATTTATCATGTGTGGCTGCTGATGTCTCTGTCTGTTAGCTTAGGCGTGAACTAATGATTCAGTGTAAATTCCTTATGAACCCAGAACCAATAAATCTCAGTCTTTGCTAAGAGGCTCTGTGTGCATGTTAAAGCTTGCCTTCAATACTCAGTAGGCAATTAATAGCTCTGTCTTAAACTTCACTTCCTGCTTGCCTTAAACTTCACTTCCTGCTTACAAAGAGTTTCAAGTTCAAGTAGAGATAAGAAATAGCTAAGGGCCTTCTTAAGTCTTTCTTGAGAAGGCACATAGCCCGGAGCATGCGAGCAGTCTTATGTATGGAAATGAATCTCTAGAATTTGAAGAATATGTTAGATCTTTTTGAAGAGACTATGGACATCTTATTCCCTAGCTTTTCTTTTTAAGCTTTTGGTCCACCTATTACTTGCTTCAGTTGTGATCCACTTCCTCAGGCGGCCATGAACTTAAATGCCTGTATTTGTTTTTAACAAATACTCTCACAGTAAAGGACTTTTGCTTTGAGAAAGTCCTAACAGAGGTCAAATGAAGACAGCCTTATTAAGAAGGTCTTCCAGGAAACCACCAAATAGGTCAATTGATAGCGATTCTCTGGAAATGGAGTTTTAAAGAAGTTTCAACTCTCTTTTGGTTCCTTCAGTGATCTCCAGGATGCTGGATTTCACCATAATATGGGTTGTTGGATTTCAAGTTACAGTAGAGCTAGCTAGGGATGGAACTCAGGGAAGTTAAAATGTCACAGAGCTCATTGTTGCTTTTATTGAATAAATACTCCCTAGGCTACTGTAAACCTTGGCTTAATTTTCATAGCTCTGAAAAGTTAATGCTGATAATTTTTTGACATTTTCTCGTTGTTTTAATGAGGCATTAGTTATAGATATCCTTACTTTGTTATATTTACCAATGTCCTTCTTCTAACCTTTCTGCTATTCAATAATTTATAGCAGAAAATTTTTAAATTTCTTTGAGAAAGTCATTATTTGATTTTCAAGTCTTAATTTTTATGTGCTTGAAGGAATGAAGAAACCAAATAAAAACATTTATCTTAAATTTATTTTCTTATCTATTTATGAAACCTATATGAAGAACAGAAATCGTTACATATCAAGTAATCTTGAATGATAAATTTCTCATTTTTCCTTTTTGGGTTGATGTGGTTGGGTTTAATTCTTAAAGTAGGATAATAATGGTAACGATGTATTAAAATTTTATGTTTAAAAAAACTGTAAATAGAATCTATATTAAATCTGATTTTTTAACTTTTCCTTTCCTACTTCTTTTTTTTTCCCTTTCCTACTTCTAATATCTAAATAGTCCTAACTTCTAATAAGACATTAGACTGATCATGTCTGCTGAAATAACTTTAAGTTGGCCAGTCTGAATTTTAGAGAATTATCTTTCCAAGGTTCATGTACAGTACTGAATTACTTAAGATAGTGACTATGCAGAAAAAAATCTTAATAAAAGAGTCTTGCTCAAGGCAGGACAGAAGTGAAACTATTGAGTTCACTCCTATTTTTCTGCTAGACGTATTTTAAATAATTGCACATAAGCCTTTCTCAAAGTTCCTTCATATGAAATATGAGAAGGGATTTAAATGGGTATTCTTTATTCCTCTTAACAAGAGCCCTACGTAGGAAGGAAGAACATTGACCTCCAAGTAATATGTGCTGCAAAGACTATTTTTGCCTAATTTGTGGATGAAGACTGCAGTAGGCTCTCAATAAATGCTTTCTAAGTGGCTAGTCCTCAGTAAATTGCTGTCCTTAAATTATGTCTCTGAGTAGTAGATTCAATGAAAAATGATGTGATTTACTGTATTCATGTGTCTGCCACATGTTCACTGGGTACATCTATAAAACTCCATCATACCTACCCTTTATGCATTAACACATCCCGGGGTAGGTTCCTAAGTGCAAAGAAATACCTATTGAACCAAAGCTGACTTCACTTTAAATCCCCTGAACGTGCTGACTTCATTTGACACTTCTGTCTCTTGACAGGAGACCCTCAGCTTCCTGAATAATGATAAATAGTGTATTACAATAAATGTGGACTTGTAAGTGAACAGCATCATTGTGTGTGTGTGTCTCTGCAAGCTTGGGAAGATAAGACTGAAAATTTATAGTAAAATAATCGTGTGTCCATTCCCTGTGCAGAAATTAACTATATGGCTTTTTAGTGGGTATTTCAGGAGGCTGTCATGCTTAAGAATTTTGAGAAATGATGATCGGATAAAGGACTGTAGAGGTGTTAAATAATGATTAAATAGGAATGTAGAAGCTAAGGGGGAAAATCTTAAATGATCCACTTTAAAGACTATTAGTTGAAGGAGAAATTCGATTCTAAAGGTTATGATTATATTTCATATGGCATGCAAAAACTCCCACTAAATCTACTTAAAAACTGTAGGCAAGGAAGAATGGGGTGGCATAATTATTAGAAAAAGCACAGAGAACAACTGTAACAGTTTTATTTAATGCCAACATCCTATCTGCACTGAATTATGTAGTCTGTGTGTTTTGGAACATCAAAAATATAGGAAATTGTGCTATTTCAGGTTTGCAAAAGACCACTGTTATTTCCCCGAGGAATGGAAAGATAAAACAAACAAGCCCACAAACCATGTTTTTACAAACATGCAAATCTGGTATTCTCATATGAATGACATCAGCTTGTAGTTATATATACAAAGGATAGAATATTCAGTATGCTACAGAAATCATCTAAATATATGAACAACACAATGTTTTTATGGATTTTAAACATAGTATACCTGAAAAATAAACCTCTGGCCATGTAATAATTTTGGCCTAATTATATTTTTTTGCTGAATATAATTCTCTAATATAATGAAGTGTGAATCTTAAAACATTTTTATTAATATGTTAAAATTATATATAATTAAATGATTTTTATTTCCTTAAGGAAAATGACTTATTTTGCTTTATTAAGGTAGGAAGGATTCTCCCAATCTTATCATAAAATAATATTTTATTATATATTATTTTTACTATGTCAACATGTAATTTATGTACCATAAATTATATTAATTTATATTATTATAATATAATATATTTATCTTAACAATAATCAGTTTAAATATTGTCATCTTTACCAAGTTATCTTGCCTATTCTTTTTATTGCTTTCTTGAACCATTTTTAAAATTACAGATCCTTTTTTAAAATTCATTTATGTTTTTTCTTCCATACTAGATTTTATTTTCCTTGAAATTAGAACTTATGATTTAATGTAATTGTATCACGGACATAGTATTAAGAAAACAGCTGTTTTAAAACATTGTTTTTAAAAATAAATAAAAAAATAAAAAATAAAACATTGTTTTTATCTTCAAGTACCTTCTTTTATCATAGTTGAACTATCACAATGGAAATATGATATTTGCTACTCACTTGGCTTCTCTTTTATCATCAAATTTAATCCTATGGCTCTAAGTCTTTGTCGCAATGGAACAATCCCTGTTCCTCTCATCTCCTTCACATTTTTGAACAAGTCTATTGTCCTTGACATGATCTTTTATTCTTTATGCCAGTTAATCCAGGGCTACCAAAAGGCAATAGAATGTTTGACTTAGAATTGAAAAAGCGTAGATTCAGTTCCTGACTTTCACCATGACCTCCTATAACCATAGTTGGCGTTTCTCAAGTTTGTCTTTTGGCAGTTAATGAAAATCATGTTTATCAATTGTACATAAAATATGTATACATATACATAAAAATGAACAATTTAGATACTTATAACTAATATAAAAGTCATAGAGTAGGACAAGCTATGAGTGTTAAACAGACACAAAAGTGAGAGTTATTTTTTATTGGGTCTGGTTTTTTTTTTCTCTTCTTTCATTTCCTTGAATTTTAAATAGTGGGAAATTATATAATTGTATAATAATTGTATAATACTTTATCCTTCTTTAGACTAGAACTTTTCTCTTATTGAATGGTTTTTAGAAACCATCCTATTCTGTAGAAGTGATACTTTTGTAGATGATTTTGGGGAAATGGTTAAAAATACTACCAAAAAATTGTTATTGCACAATTAATGATATTTAGGTAGGATAGCAAACATTTTCCAAAAACGATAACTTTTTTTTTTTCTTCAGGAAGAAAACATCTGTTTGTTTTATATGCATGAGAAAATGTTCATTTCTGAACTGCTTAGGCATTTGTTTCTCCCAAAATATCCTGGAGGATTTTTGATAGTAAATGCCAGAGTTGTGGAAAGCTTTAACTTTTATGTTTCTGTTTTGTTGTTATCTAGATCCTCTAACTAAATATTTTTAAGTTGAAAATAGGGTATTTTTAAAGTTTTAAAAAATACAACTTTAACTCTGCATGAATTCAAGACATCTCTACAGAATTTCTTCAATCTTTCCAAAAGTATTCATTCTGCTTTGATGACTCCATGAAAATATGATTTTAAGAGTAAAAATTTTGTTCCTTAATTTTATGATGCCAAAAGATAGCTTCATGTTCATTCTTTGATGACTGTTGTAATTATTCATTTACTCCAGGGATTAATTCAAACACTGTATAATTTCACAGAATTTATTTATGTGTTTTTGGGTGAATGATAGGAATTAAGATGTCTTATTTTGCAGAACTAATTGTCCTGTTTTTTTTTTTTTTCCAACTAACAGGATTTTAATTTCAGTAGATTTGATTTTATTTGAGAAGTCTTCACCCCGAGGGAGATTCTGAATACATAAATCCGCAATTTATTTAATTCTGGTTGAGAATATGCATCTTTTCTTTCTTTCTCAGGTGTTTGCCGAGATTTTTTTTTTAAATTTTTAATTTTTTATAAACATATATTTTTATCCCCAGGGGTACAGGTCTGTGAATCACCAGGTTTACACACTTCACAGCACTCACCAAAGCACATACCCTCCCCAATGTCCATAACCCACCCCCCTTCTCCCAAACCCCCTCCCCCTAGCAACCCTCAGTTTGTTTTGTGAGATTAAGAGTCACTTATGGTTTGTCTCCCTCCCGGTCCCATCTTGTTTCATTGATTCTTCTCCTACCCACTTAAGCCCCCATGTTGCATCACCACTTCCTCATATCAGGGAGATCATATGATAGTTGTCTTTCTCTGCTTGACTTATTTCACTAAGCATGATACGCTCTAGTTCCATCCATGTTGTTGCAAATGGCAAGATTTCGTTTCTTTTGATGGCTGCATAGTATTCCATTGTGTATATATACCACATCTTCTTGATCCATTCATCTGTTGATGGACATCTAGGTTCTTTCCATAGTTTGGCTATTGTGGACATTGCTGCTATAAACATTCGGGTGCACGTGCCCCTTTGGATCACTACGTTTGTATCTTTAGAGTAAATACTCACTAGTGCAATTGCTGGGTCATAGGGAAGTTCTATTTTCAACATTTTGAGGAACCTCCATGCTGTTTTCCAGAGTGGTTGCACAATTGTCCTGTTTTTAATACTGTTAGACATCAACATGCATATTTATTTCTTTCACTTCTTTTTATCAAGACCTTTTGTTACAGACTTTTGTTTGTGTCCCCTTCAGAATGTGTATGTTGAAACCCTAATCCCCAAAGTTATGGTGTTAGAAGGTGTATCCATTAGGAGATTGTTCGGTTTAGATGGGGTCAAGGGAGGGACAATGATAGGATTAATGTTCTTATAAGAAAAGGGATAGACACTAGAGCTTCCTCTCTCTACTATGTGAGGGCACAGCAGAAAGGCAGCCTTCTGAAAGCCAGGAAGAGAGCTCCTACCAGACATTGAAACTGCAGACACCTGGATATCACACTTCCCAGTCTCCATAACTATGAGAAATGAAGGTCAGTTGTTTAAGCTACTCAATTTATGGTATTCTGTATGGCCTCCTCCACTGACTAAGACATAATTTCACTTCTGTTCTTGGGATAAGATTTTTTAATTAACTTCAAGTCACGAGTCATCCAAGAAACGTAGGGTTGATTTTTATGGTTCTAGTGTTTTATAACCCAACAACTCTATTATGTTTTTTTCATAAATAAAACAAGTAAGTTGGATGTATCTAGGTGATATATAAATTTAAATAACCTTTAAAAATTTCATTAATTTATTTGAGAAAAAGAGAGAGGAGGGGCAGAAGGAGAGGGAGAGAGAATCTCAAGCAGACTCAGACTCTTCACTGAGTGTGGATCCTGATGCAGGGCTTGATCTCCGAACCCTGAGATCATGACTGAGCTGAATTCAAGAGTCAGACAGTTAACTGTCTGAGCCACCCAGATGCCCTTGAAAGAAAAATAAATAAATAAACAAACACATTTAAATTAATTAAATTAATTTATTAATTTATTAATAATTTATTAATAAATTAAATTATTTAAATACATTTATTTTAAAATAATTTTAAATAAATTAAAATGAGGTAAGGCAATCAAAACTGTGGGGATAGAATTGAGAAATGCTTTTTGAAGATAATACAACATATCTCCTGTTTACAGATACAGAGAAGAAAAGAGATCAAATAGCTTGTTAGGGACACAGTACAGTAATAATGGTGGTGAGGATTGAAGCCCCTATTCTCTCTGTAGTATCATATTTTCTTGCTACATTGGACATTCTGTCCTGTTACTCCTTTTTCTCCTTTCTTCTCTCATTAGTCAGTAGTTTTCTCTCTCACAGTTAAACCGTGGAAATTGAGAAAGAGAAAGACAAAGATCCCAGGCATAACATAAATAGCAAATGGCTCTATTGCCAATAACAGAGTAATTGAATTCACATCTTTCTGACTCAGGGAACATGCAATGCATATAAATTCTCTTACTTTCTCTTTTCCCTTTCTGTCTAATTACTATAATTTCCATTATTCCAACAACAATAATATTACCATATTTATGCTGAATGAGGTGAAGGGGTTAACTTTGCTTGCTTTAGAATCTATTTCTGTCTCCTCTTGGCACAAAGATGAGAAGAGTACTAATTGAAAGAAGGAAAAAAAAATACCTTGGGGTCCACTATATGTTTTCACATTCTGCGATCCTAGAGTGATATTGGGCCCTAGTATAAGGGGGACTAAATTCCAACCTTCATGCTTATAACACTTCATTCTCAAGACATTTATATATCTATATCTACCTATTTATTACCTATCCATTTATTACCTATAATTTTTGCCACTCTTCCTCAACTTTTTATGTTTATATCTTAAGACCTGAAGTATTATTTTCTAGTGGCTAGAAAGCCAATGCACTTTTACTTTCATGTCCTGCCTTTAAAAATGGGGAGTTGGGGCGCCTGGGTGGCTCAGTGGATTAAAGCCTCTGCCTTCGGCTCAGATCATGATCCCAGGGTCCTGGGATCGAGACCCACATTGGGCTCTCTGCTCAGTAGGGAGCCTGCTTCCCTCTCTCTCTTCCGGCCTCTCTGCCTACTTGTGGTCTCTGTCTGCCAAATAAATAAATAAAATTTTTAAAAAATGGGGAGTTTATTTTAAATAGATATATTTATTCCATAGTGAGGTAGAAGCCGTGTTGGATTATGAACCAAAGCTCAAGTTCTATTCATGTCTAACACTTTTGTGATTCTTCCTGGTCAGTGGTGTAAGAACTTATAGTTCCTGAGAACATTTAGAGAACATGGTATGTAACACACATAAAATCTTGTTATAAGCAAAGAAGAAAGAGTCAAATCAGGTAGAACTATGAAGCTGTTGATTTAAATATGTAGTAGTTGTTAGTGCCTGATACATAATCAAGTCAACTAGTAAGTATTTTGTGACACATTTGGAACTCCCAACTGAGTTGGTATCAGATCTCTCTCCCTGTGGTCTGGGTGTAGAGGAGAGAAAAAAAGGAAGTTCTGCTGATGGGATTCAGAGGAGGAAAGGCTCATAAAGTATGAGGGAGTTCTCTCCCTCAAATCAAGACCTGAACAATACTGAACCAGTTTCACAGAGCTAGGAGTTAAGTGACAATTCGAGTTATCATCAATGTGACAACAGTAGCACATTACCTATGAGTTAGTTATCTTCAGTTATGTGCCAGACACCATAGAAAGCAATTAGTATGCATGGGCCCATTTCATTTATTCACTCAATGCATATTCCAAAGCGTGTATCGTGTCCCAGTTTCTGTTTTGCGCATTGAGATGGCAGTGGTGAGCAAGGAAGACAAGTAGCTGCTTTCATAGAGCTAAATTGTAGTAGGAAAGACAGACAAAGGAGAAACAAGGAAAACAAAGAGATTATTTCAGAAAGCATTGTGCTATGATGAAACATTTGAAATGAGACCTGTATAACGAGAAGCTAGACTTAACAAAGATCAGGGAAAGTCCCAACCTAGCTAGAGGAAAGATTGGGGTGCAGAAGTTCAGTGAATATGGAGATCATTTGGATTATCAAGAAACTCAAAGAAGGCCAGTCTGGCTGGAGCATGGTGAATGAGGTCGAGAGAGATGACAGTTGACACTGAGGAGGTAGGCAAGTGTCACATCTTACTGTGGCTTGTATGCCATGGGAAAGAGTTTGGATTTAATTTTAAGTGTAAAGGAATAGTTTACACAGGAGAATGGCATGATCTGGTTTATGTTTTACAGTGATCATGCTTGGGCGCCTGGGTGGCTCAGTCAGTTAAGCATCTGCCTTTGATTCAGGTTATGATCCCAGGGTCCTGGGATCAAGTCCCACATTGGTCTCCCTGCTCAGCAGGGATCCTGCTTCTCTCTCTCTCTCTAAACCTCCTCCCTGCTAATGCTCTCTCTCTATCTCAAATAAATAAATAAATTTTTTAAAAAAATTAAAAATAAGTAGTGACCATGCTTTGGTTAGGTAGAGTATGGTTTGTAAAGTGGTCAAATGTAGAAGCAAAGGATAAAAGGGAGGCTTTTATAGGACTTGGTGAGAAATGCTCCTGGCTTGGAAAGAAGTCGTAGGTGTGGAGGCAGAAAGAAGTAGGAGGTTTGCTGGATGAGGTTTGAGGGATTACTGATAGGATTTGCTGAATGACTGAGAGTGGTTTTTAAATGTAAAGAAAAATCAATATACCAGAGAGGTGGACATACTAATTTTGAGATGCAGTTTTAGTTAGGATATTGGTTGGACTGCTGAAAAACACCCAAATATAATGGAGGCTTCAATAAGATAGACCTTGTTTGTCATAGTCTGAACATAGTAGTAATTCAGGACTGAGGTGATAAGGCATGATGGGGACCTAGGGTTCCATTATTTTGTTCTGCTATCTTCAACATTAAGTTTCCTTCCTATGGTTTAAAGTAACTGCTCTGGATGCTTCTATCACTTTCCACGTAGTGGGAAGGGAGGAAGAGAAGTAAGGGGTACATTTTTTCTTCTTAAGAAAACACCTCTAAAGTTGCATTTATCACTTCAACCCTTATCCCATTCTCCAAAACCAGGATATATAGTCCCACATACCTGAAAGTGGAGTTGGGGGGTAAGAAAATGTGTCTTTATCTGGGTGGCTGCATGACTGAGAGCGATGATCACCTACATCAGTATGACAGAACTGTTAGGACTAAGACTGAGAGCATCTGTGTCAACATGACTTACTTGTTTGTTCCAGCCCAGAAAAGATAAGACTGTAAATCAATAAATAACTTCACTATTTGCTTCAGGAAATTCTTATAAATCAATTTATCTGAGACAACAGTATTATACTCATCTGTTCAAACAGGTTGCTTCTCAAACAAAAGTTTACTTCTTAATACTTATTTCTAGAACCTTCCCTTAACAGGTACACCAATCCTGAACTGTTATGTCCTAAACTTTGTCTGATCCCAGTAAGTTCCATTTGAAAAGTCTGCTTTAAACAAATTTAAGCCAGAATCCAAACCTATAAATATCTCACTTCCAATCTCTCCCTACTGATATACTAATTTTGTCAAGGTAGTGTTTTTTCACCCTTACAAAATTGAGTTTAAATAACCTTAGATTTTGCTTTATTGAGATTAGTCGTATTTTAGAAATTTCTACTCTCTTGAGGTTCCTAAGAGTCCAGCTGAGATGGCTTTCAATGCCACAGCAAAAGACCCTTAAAACCTCCCATTATCAGAATTGTGAGGCAGGTAGGTCTTGAATTGGATTTGAGCTCCCATTATTTTTCACTGAGTCACAAATGTTAAGTTTATATTTGTCCTTAAGAGTGATTTCCCTTGTCCTATGATAACTAATTTGATTTATGAACTCTCAGCCTTGATGAAAACTTGCTTTATGGCTAATAGGGGTACTGTTTTGTTTGACCTTATCTGTTCTTGCCTCAGTGTGCTTTAAATTTATGAAAGTGAATGTTTAGGGAGAAGATCGGTAGAGACTTGATAAGTCCATCTATGAAAATAAATCCAGAAAGTTTTGCTGGGCATCCCTGAACACTGTTTTCCTTGGGCCACTTTATCCAGACAAAAGATTTTTTTCTCAATCTTGTATTCGTATCTCTAAGAACCACTATGTTTGGTCCCATGTACCAGGAGACCACAGTTTGGTCAGATTCTTAGAGTGATGATTAGTCTGGTGGCTAGATTCTGCAGACATGAAGTTGCATGCCTTGCTCTCTTATTACCCATGGCAGTGTTCTTGAGACTGTCTCTGTCTAAACCAAAGTTTGCTCCTCCTCTGGGCTACAGTCCTTACATATCTTTATGATATCACTCTATTTCATGTGACTATTACTGAATGGCACAATTTCATTAAGGATCATTTAGAATTATGGGAGTTGCTTCTGGAGATCTTTGAGATCTAAATTCATTTGAGAACTGTCATACTATGAAAAGAGGTACAATTTCAAACATTCATTGGTCTTTAATTTTTTATTGGTATGAAGAAGCTTTCAAAATAAATTTAGATTCCAAAATTGTTTCCTTAGAAAATTCTTTGGTGAAAACAAAAATGTGGAAAATCTAAAACGAGATTTCTCTTAATCTCCAACTCAAGGCAGGGGAGCAGATTCTTTCCTAGAGTACCCAGAAAAAATGCAGCCCTGCTGACACCTTGATTTTCACCTAAATGGAACCCATTTTGGCATCTGGTCTCCAGAAATGGAGACAAAAATCTGTGTTGTTTCAAACTAGCTAGTTTCTGGTAGTTTGGTGCAGTAACAATAGGGAAATAGAACTAATAAATGCGGAAGCAGATTTTTGTCTTGTCTGACACTGAAGTGCATAATTTTTAATCAGCCTAGATAGTTTACCAAAATGAAAATCATCAAACAAACAAAGCTCACAAACTCCAATGGGGCTTAAGCCAAAATGGAAACCAAGATAAAGAACTAGGAATCCAATGGTAAAATTTGAGTAAAAAAAAAAAAAAAAGTGTTTATGTTGTGGTTGTTGTTGTTGGTGGTGCTCTGTAATAAGAACAGTTTTATTAAAAAAACAAACAAAAAAAAGGAGCCTCATATAAACACTGGCTATATTACATTCTCTTCGAAGTGTTTAACTGGAAAGATCATGTAAAAATTGCCCAAACAGAGCAGGCACTATCCATAGTAACCAACACCTCACAAACATCGTCTTTGAAAAGTTCCTCTATGTTTAATTGATTTTCATCTCTATTCATTTCAGGCAAGCTTTTGTTAAGTTTAGTGTGGTTCAATTTAAAGTTATTATCAGTAGAAAAATATTTTTTATCATGTTTTTATCTTTCTCTTTCAGATTCTTCTGGGTAACAGAAATGTTTTTAACATTAGCCACCTCAAAAAGCTGTAGGTCACTTGATAAACTGAACTTGGAAAGGAGTAATCTTTGTTTTCTACAATTCTATCCTTGTATACCCATGATGGTACTATAACAGACTTGCTAATTAGTTTAAAGACCTCAGCAGCCAGCATTCCCTAGGTTCTTGGCATCTGCTGCCCATCACCTCTGCCCTCATTGCTATAATTATCTACAACTATCTACAACCGACTCCCTCTACACGCAAATATCCCTGATTTCAGTTATATCCTAAAGATGCTAGAAAAAGAGAAATTTTAGCATAGATCCTACTCCATATTTATATATGCTGTTGGCATGCCACTTTATCCCTGATTTGTATTTATGAAAACAGATTTTGAGATTACAAAGTCCTACCAAATATTTATTTTCATCTCTGGATCACCTCTTCTCCTTTTCTCTGGTTCCTAATTACATCAGAAAGAGAGATATCTGAGAAAATACATGTGATATCACTGAGCCTATATAATTTTCTTTTTCTTGAACAGGGTTTGATATAATTTAAATTCCTATAAAGACACCTGAAATTATTTTCAGTGATAGTGCTTGTATTTATACTACTCACAGGATATTCTTTTGTGAAATTATGATAATTAATTCCCACAAGTCCTTGCTAAAAAATCAAACTCTAATCCTCTCCTCTGCCCCTTGTATTTCCCAAATGAAATTTTGGAAGGGTGCACATCTGTTCCTCTCTTGGCGGAAGATACGAAGTACTCAATCTGGTAACCGTTTTCAGCACTGAGTATGTTCAGCAGGAAGGATGACAGACTCTCCTAGGCAAGAGTTATTCCTTCTGGGTACAACAGATATAAAGGTGGACAATGGAAATTATAGTCCTCTTCAGATAATCTAGTTTGTATCCCAATAAATCAGAAGCCACTCTTCACAACCTCATAAACAGGAAGAATACGATCTGTTCTTCTCTCATCAAATTTTGTATTTATTTTTTGATTCAGGAAGGCATGTGATTGATATAAAATCTCCAAACGTTCAAAAGTCTATCCTCCAATCTCTTAGTTGCTTTCCACAGAGACTCCCACTGTACCCAAGAGGCATATATTTTTCTCCAGAAGGCATATCAAAGTCTTCTTATGTTTTATAATACTAGGCAAAACTTGAACACTATGCTTGGAGGCCATTTTAAACAAAGAAATTGCCAACCAAAAGCACACACACACACAAAAAATAAGTAAAAAAATGTAGCATGAAACAGATCCCCAAAAGAGCACTTGTTTACAGTATGAGCAATCAAAGGAGAAGGCAGAGAGGTGCCTTGTTCACCTCTGCTGGGAACGTGTGCAGTAGGTGACTCAAATACTTTGCTGCTCTCTGCATATGCAGAAATGAATGCAAAAGTCCTGTGGACATTGATTTTGGGGTTGCAAAGAAATTTTACTGAGTAGATGAATCTGCAAATGCAGAATCTGTGAATAATAAGGATTGATTTCCTTAACAAATTTTTAA
The DNA here is from genome assembly GCF_022355385.1 of Mustela nigripes. Classification (NCBI taxonomy): domain Eukaryota; kingdom Metazoa; phylum Chordata; class Mammalia; order Carnivora; family Mustelidae; genus Mustela; species Mustela nigripes. The sequence continues at coordinate 68,207,448 of NC_081571.1, read as the reverse complement.
CAAATACCTTGGCAATATCTCCGAATAGTACACAGAGTGCTGTTCCATTGTTTCGGTTACATTTTATTCCATTTATGAATGCAACACAGTCTCTTTTAACCAAACTCTTGTTAGTGGAGATTTAGATAATATTGTTGTTGTTGTTGCAAACAACACAACAAGAAATATCGTTACACAAGTTATTTTGTATATTTGCAGGTATAACTGTAGTATATATTTTTAGAAATAGGATTGCCAGATCAAAGTAATGTGAAATTTTCATTTTGATAGATATTTCCCTTGCTGCTTTGTTAGTTTTTAAATTAAAAAAAAACCTTCTCTGCTAAAATATTGCTCTCTAGATTTTGTAAGTAAACATGTCATCTGTTACTAATAGAAGTAGAGCATTCTTTTAAGAAGGAGCATCATATTTTTAAGTGGAAATCTAAAACTTGAATTGAGCTCCATCCTGTTGGGGGGGAGGAAGCAAGATTCTTTTGAATTGATTTTGATACTATGAAACAATAGTAAGCGGGGAGGGGGTTGGGGGAGAGAGGAGAGAGATGGTGTATTTCACCTCTCTTCCTACTGGTTCCTGAGACTTGGTAGAAGGCCAATGTGTTTTAAACAGCACATGATAATTAATAAGTGATGACAAGGTTCAGAGACAGTCACACACCCAGGCTGCTTCCGGCAGCTCCATCCCACCATGCTTTTTTTGGCAGCAGACTTATTGGTACTGGCTAATAGTAACGTGAATTCTATGACTGTCCAGAGAAGGAGATATACCGCATATTCTTCCTGTCAAATAAAAATGTGGAAGGAGATACAGGATGACCTTGCACACATTATAGCTGGCCTACTGCGGATCACAAGATTACTTAGAACTGTCAGAAAAAGAGTAAATTTTGGCACTACTTTTGATCAAGGTGCTCTAATTTCTGTCTTCAGCATAAACCCAAGAAGGATTTGGTATTTACATTTGGTCTGATTTTTGACATTTTCTTCCTTTGACCTATGTGACTAAAAGAGCAGAAACATTGGGGGCTTGTTAATGGAAGGAGGCGGTTTGATAAGACCATTCATTCCACAAGGATCTGGGGACATGATAGGCTTGAAATTCAAGAAATGTTCTTTGAATAAGGAGCTTAAGGCAAAAATGTGGAATGTAGATTTAGGTATGTGATAAATTCAAGAACTATTTATGCTTAGAAAATAGTCAAATCAGAAGCAGGTTGCTAGAATCAGATGAACCACCAAGGAAGACAGTAAAATATCAGAATCGGGCAATGAGTCAGAACAGATGGGTCTTGGAGGACCAGGCAGGCACTGAAGCTGAAAATGAGCTTGACACCTTGGATTATCAATTATAGATCCACTAAAAATTGCAAACAGTGATTAAGGAATGAAGGCAAGTTGTGTAGCTTTTAAATTTAACAAAACTGATTCATACATTGACTAAAGAGGTATCTCACTATGGTACCCTTAGGTTTCTACCAGAGTGGGAACTAACTTCCAAGTTTGGCTGTCCTGGATTTTATAGCTGAAGTTAAGCAGAGCACAAAGGAGCACAAAGGAGCATACAACACATTAGATCCTGTATTTGTTCAGTTTCTTAGAAAACTTCTGGATATCAATATTACAAGTTGCGCTTAAAAAATACCTCAGAATGCTACTGTCTACTGAACCAATATAAGCTACTGAATATGTCATAGAAGAGACATTATTTTTATGACCAGCCATCATTCCTGACTCACCTCCCAGCATTCCACCATATTTCCCCTGAACTCTAACCACTCCAGATCACTAGGATCTTCTATTTATTTATTTATTTATTTATTTATTTATTTATTAAAAAGATTTTATTTATTTATTTGACAGAGAGAAATTACAAGTACACTGAGAGGCAGGCAGAGAGAGAAGGAAGCAGGCTCCCTGCTGAGCAGAAAGCCCAATGCGGGACTCGATCCCAGGACCCTGAGATCATGACCTGAGCCGAAGGCAGCGGCTTAACCCACTGAGCCACCCAGGTGCCCCACTAGGATCTTCTTTTAATATGTTCTCTCTTGCCTGAGATGCTGAATATTCTGTCTCTTCTGCTATCCTTCCTCTTACGCACTTGTAAGACTTACTCCTTTCTCAGGCCTTTCCTGACCATCCCAGTAGAGCTAAGTGCTTCTGTTCTCAATTCCAATAACATCTTGCGCAAATTGCTTTCTTTTCTCATCTCTGCTGTCATTAACATTATTATTCTCATATGATAGATGTGGAAATTAAAGCTCAGATTAAAGCAAAATGGTACCTGTTCTGGGCATCAGTTATTCCCAAGCGGTAATCACTGATTGATCTTCAAGAAGTTTCATTGTCTATATTTTCTAGTATGGTACATTTGATATTTCATCCCTTTATGTCTAAATGGGATAAAGTATATGCCTGACTACCAAAATACCGTGAAAACAGTTTATTTTTAAAGTGAATGGCCACGGGCATCTGGGTGGCTCTGTGGGTTAAGCTTCTGCCTTTGGCTCAGGTCATGATCTCAGGGTCCTGGGATCGAGCCCCGTGGTCTCTCTACTCAGCAGGGAGCCTGCTCCACCCCGCCTCTGCCTGCCTCTCTGCCTATTTGGGACCACTGTCCATCAAATAAATAAATAAAATCTTAAAAAAAAAAAGCGAAAGGCCAATAACCTTGAATTAAGGGCCAGTAAAATTATATATTTCTCATGTAAGAATGTCTCTTTTATCTACTTTTGATTATAACTGGTGGTCTTGACTATCCTTCCCTTGAGTCATTGCAATAATATCTGGAACTAGTGTGGATTACAAACTACCACCGAACAAGTTCCCTGCCCTTTTTCCTCAAAACAAACCATTAGATTAGTTTTCTAAGAATTATTAGAGACAAGAAGATACGATCTACCCAAAGTGATATAGTCAAGTGATACAGTCAATAGCTGTGATGTGACTCAAACACTTTTCTGATTCTTTATACGCTGCTTTCTCTCTTATGCTGTTACATAAATAAACTCTTCCTGTTGATTGTCCACATAAATTCTCAGCCAAATTTCTACAAATTGAATATTGCCTGGCATAATAATGAAGAATGAGCACTTGGAATTTTGTAAGGGCATGAATGTCACTCTACACATTTAAGCAAGCAAGAAACAATACACGTTTTTATTTTCCACAAATCAGTTGTTTCTACATCAAGCCCACTATTCTATCCAGAGGACAGGAAATGCCATCTCAGTAGTTCTTTCTCAGGGTCTGGGGCTTCATAGTGTTAGATCTTTCAGAGAAGGTCACCAAGTCATAGCTCATAAGTTACCCTGAGACACCCAGTATTCTCTGGGGTATGGCTGTCTGTGGCTTTGTGCCTGTGACCCAGAAAGACACTCCTCTCTGGGGGCTTGACTGCACCAAGCCAAGGGGTTCACTACAATAGATCTCTCTCCTTCTTCCCTTCCCCAAAGTGAATGAAATATATAGTTTTAGTGTGGGGGTTGAAAACATGTCTAAGGGAATCTTATGCCGCCAGTTATTCTAATCAATCTGCCTTTACTTTCAATCTGCCTTTTTTTTTTTTTTTTCCAAAAACCTTGCTAAATTTTCTAAGGCTTAAGTTTTTGAAGAAAAAAAAAAAAAAGACTTGCAAGCTAGTCATCTTTTCAGGTCTTTCACATACATTACTTCCCCTGAGTTGGCTTGTTGTTTGAAACAGGAAGGAAGCCAGGTGAAGTATGCGTGGTGAGGAGAAAGGCGGAAATACAGTAGGACAAAAATTGTAAATCAACCTAAAAAAATCTCAAAATAACGATATCACCCATCAATATTTTTAACCTTATAGTAAACAAATTTCCATATCATAGATGCAGTTATAGAGCATAGGATTAAGATTAATTATAGAGCATAGGATTAAAAAAAAGTAAGGATACAACATAATTGCATAATCTTCAAGATATTTCAACATCAAGCTATTGAGTCTGAAAATATGCTTATTGTATCAGATATTCACAAACATGTGACCTTAAAACTTGGACTAATGAGTAATTTGCCTATAATATTTTAACTAAAGTTATTCAATAATATCTATTTGGTTTCTGAACTCTTATAGTAGATTTTCTTTAGGAAAAAGGTAAATTCTCACTAAACATTTGATGCTTTCATCCTGTGTAAATGTGGAACTCTAGAGTTTTTTAATTCCTTTGTGAACTTCAGTTTCCTTATATAACTTTCAGGTGGGAAGGAGAGACTTCCACGACAGTTTCTAGGTAGGAGGGTATCCTTTATCTAAACACTCTCAACCATGAATCCTAACATTTACTTCTCTCCAGAGAGGGAGAGTGAGTTCCCTTGCTGTTGACTTTGGCAGAAGAACTGGGAGTCATTTCTTAGCCTTTCCTTACCTTCTCTTTAAGGTCAAGCTGCCTGTGAAAAACAGGCTTTCTGACTTCTGACCTAACATCAGTTTGAGAGGGGAAGGCTCTTTGTGGAGAGTTCTGCCAAGTTCAGCCTCTGAGCAAGTGGGTGAGTTGACCAACTCTGGGCATCCTTGAGGAAGCTGTTGTTGTTCCCTTTCAAAGCCATGTTAATTGATAGTAGTTTTATCAGTAACATAGATGATTTTTTAAACTATTCATTCTGTTTAACTTTTGTCTTACTTGTTAATTAGTTCACCCGTTGAGTGGGAAAGAACAATGACTTAATCAATTAGTTCTCTTTTGGAAAACTACCAATCACTTCGAACTAGCTATTCAGTTTCTAGAATTAAAAGCTGTGCCTCATATGAAACAAGAGCAACTAGCTGAAAAGTTCAAAGCAAAATAATAGTAATAATAATAATAATAATAATAATCAACACATTTTCAACACATTGCCAAATAAGGATGACTGTGTTGATTTTTTAATTTAATTTCTAAATTGAGGTCAACTAAACCTACCAGTCATTTTGTTGTCAGAGTTTCAGTGTCTAATACAGTTAAATTCATTTTATCTATTACTTTTAAAATTTCTAATTAAAAAGCAATCTGACTTATTTCACAAACATTTTTGAACAAGGCTCAGAATATAGTTTTATATCCTTAAACCCAATAATTTCCTTTCTCTTCTAACTCCTTCATTAAGCACCTCTTGTACAGCGTTACTGATTGGTATAGCCTTTGCCATTTGGGTATTTTGAATAATACTCAAAGTGGCGAATAGAAAAATGTGGAATTGTTCATTCTTTATTTTATTTTATTAAGGTGGCTGCAGAACCATGGCAAAGCTAAATTGCAATGATCTTACCCAGTGTTGGTAAGCTGTGGTCTAAAGATAGAATTTTCAGTCTAAATCTCTAAGGGTTATTTGGTGTTCCTTTGTACTACTTAAAAATGATCTGTTTGAATGGAAATAATAGTGAAAATCTAATTTAATGATTTTTTTGCTGTAGGCATCAAAATGAACACAGGTAGAAGATACTCGAGTTGCTTTTCCCAATAAAAATTAATTTGACAAAGTTGAAGACAATCAACATTTTTATAAAGTGATGAGGTAATTGAGTATGACTATAATTTTAGATCTTGCCTATACATATGGAGACCTTATGTAAATTTCTTGTGTAAATTTCTTAGAGCTCATAGCTTTTAATAATAATGTGTTGCTTGGTGTATAAATGTAAGGGAAAAATAACACAATATGAGTATATGGTTTAAATGGTTTTGTGTGAGTATTTTCTACATCTTATCTCTTATTTACTATCTTTTCATTTAGAGTGATATTAAAATGAACCAATGGTTTGTTCCAGTATTATTCAATAATTTAAAATCTTAATTCCTTAAGCAGCTTTGGCCATGGAAGAAGTAAATTGGACTGAAGGCCTTTTTCCATTACTATAACACTGCCATACTCAAGTCTTTCCACAGTCATCTGTTCATGGTTTTTTGTTGTTGTTGGTACCAAGATTCTTACTTTTATGATTATTGCTAAGTCATTTGTAAGACTAAATATGATTATTCATTAATAGCCTTAATAAGGTAGCAGCAGAGGGGCGCCTGGGTGGCTCAGTGGTTTAAGCCTCTGCCTTCAGCTCAGGTCATGATCTCAGGGTCCTGGGATTGAGCCCCACATCGGGCTCTCTGCTCACTGGGGAGCCTGCTTCCCCCTCTCTCTCTGCCTGCCTCTCTCCCTACTTGTGATCTCTCTCTGTCTATCAAATGGATAAATAAAAATCTTAAAAAAAAAATAAGGTAGCAGCAGGGGATGAGTTCTTTCTGGCTCATTCTTTAGGAATGAGTGATCTAGCAAGGAGATTTTTAAGTGCTAAATGAGACTAATAGAAACTTGTTTGTGACATTTAGAGCCTACCAGGCTAAGAGAAGAGGAATATGAAGTCACTTAGGACTTTCACATGATTAGTTAGCCAATCTTTTATATACTTAAGTATTTCTTTAGCACCTACTATAGCCCAGACACTACCATACAAGGGTTAATGTTGCAGAGCCTCACACAACTTTCTAGGTCATCCATTTTAGTATTTCTTCCATCTTATATAGGCCACTGTATTCTTCAGTGTTTGTCTCTCCTGTTAGAATTTAAATTCTATGGAAGAGTTTCCAGTGTTAAATGCCCATAAGCTAGCATTGTGTCTTAGATGTTGTAGCTCAATAAATATTTGTTGAGTCAATGAACAGATATGATGGGTCCTGCTTAATGATAGAGAAATAAGATGAAATAGCACATGGCCCTTGCCAGTATTCTAGCTTAATGTCATTCAGGAAATTATAGTAAATCCAGTCCTGTCATCTGAGTGATCAAAGGATCTTTAATGTTATTAATCCTAAAAAAGAACCTAATTTCTTTTAGCTAAATTTTTCCATTTCCACACCATAAGTAAATATTATATTTCTATATCCTTCCCATGGGGCTAAGAACATACTACCATATCTGATGTATTGTTAACATCTTCTCTTGTTGCTTTCATTAAATTAATATGAATCAGGTATTTTTTGTGTGCTGTTAGCTTTTCTATTCTTCCTTCTTTCATTTTTTCCATCTTTTTTTCCTTTTCACCCCCCAAAATCACTATAGAATTGGAATACTTGAGTATCTTTCTGAATTAATATATCTGAAGAATTTAAAAAATATATCTGAAGAGTGTTTGAAAATTTGGAGGACATCATTTCTTAAAAGGTTTTATTTTGTTGTGTATTTACATCCACCTATTGATGTTAGAGGTTTGGTACATTTACATATTACATTAAACAATTAAAGGTAAATCTGTCACAGTTGTTGCAAAGGTCCTTAAATTTTTAGTTCAGAGGTGTAAAAATGTGGCAGAGTAAGCCATCTCCTCAGTAACTCTCTTGGCAATTAATAAAGCTCAGCATCTAATTGTGTACAAGTTGAAAATGTATCTGCACTGAGGCTTGACCAAAGGACATGCCTAATAAAGCACATATGTGTCTTGCTTGCATTCACATTTGGAGCTAGCCAAAGTAATGATGCTGTCTTCAGTGTTGCCAAAGAACAGTATTATTCTAGTTGAAATCAAATTGCATTGTAAGAAACTGCTATGAGGTGACCAAGGACATGTAATGCTTATTACTAGGAAAGTAGCATCGGTGGTAAAACCACTTCTCCAGGTGCCAACCTGAATTATATCACAATTAGAAAGGGAAAGTCTCAGGAAATAATGCTGAATTGCAGGTGGCGACTGTTGGCTTTTTGGCCTCTTTGGACCTTTGCCCAATTCAGTGACTTTTCATTAATTATGTTGTCAGTGCAGCAGACCCTGGTAACCTGAAAGAGCCCATCTACTCCTTGGAGAAAAGATAATGGAAAAATCTACAAAGCATTTGCCAACCAAGTACTTGTCAGAAATATTTACTACCTACTTAAGTCAGTGTGAAAATAAAGGAAGTCAAGAAAAAATAGGGACAATTTTTTTTTTTTTTGACCAGAGATTCTTGGTACTCACAGAGCATAAAATTTGCAAGGACTTGAATTGCTGACATGTGAGTTTTTTCCCTTCCTATTCCTGGAATTCACTTAGTGTATGCAAAATTGGAAACATGGTATTGTAGCACTGTATACCTCCATGAATCATAGGTAAATCCTATTTTCTACTATCCCTTTTTTTTCTTTAAAAAAATGATAAATGAGCAGTTCTTCAGTTCATCACAGAAATAAATAGATTAGATTTTCTATCCATATTGTCAGGTGGATAAAAAAATGAAAATTTGTACCTAATTTTGATAAATTAACAAAAAATATAAAAGGTAAAATCAACCTTTTTAGGCATCTATATTATTCAAATAATAAGTTCGAGTATATTTCTTCACCATGTGGTCATTAATATTAGCATTAATTATATACATCTTTAAAAAAGAAAAAAGAAAACAGATAACAGACATATATTTGATACATATTGCATGTAACATCTGAAACATAAAAAAAGTATATTAATATCCAATAAACAGGGGCGCCTGGGTGGCTCAGTGGGTTAATAAGCCTCTGCCTTCGGCTCAGGTCATGATCCCAGGGTCCTGGGATTGAGCCCCGCATCAGGCTCTCTGCTCAGCAGGGAGCCTGCTTCCTCCTCTCTCTCTCTGCCTGCCTCTCTGCCTACTTGTGATCTCTCTCTGTCAAATAAATAAATAAATAAATCTTTAAAAAAAAAATCCAATAAACAATATCAAATAATAGAAGATAAGGAGAATATACCTCCATATGTATTATTTATGATATTAATTACATATTACATACTAACTTTTCAAAGTGGAAAAGGTTGTAATGTCTTTCTGATTATATGAATTATGCATACTCATAAAATGAATGCTTTTAATAAGTAAAACAATAGAGAAAATGGGAATAAGAAAATCAGCACACTAAATTCTACAATTCAGAGATAATTTTCATTTACATGTATTGGTCCTTGACTATTTCATAGATACTTTAGAGTCAACAAATCCAAAGCAAAATTCAAATCTTCTATCATATTTCTTATTGTCATATATTCTCCATTTCAGTACTTATCTAGCTCAAGCAACACACCTAGGTCTAATGGCTGCTTAATTTTTCTTCCCAACTTCCGGTATTCAGTGGATCAAGATCAATTCTGCTCCTCAAGCATAGACATTTATTCACTTCTCCCCATTTATACATCCACCCTCTAGTGTAAGTAAACATGAACTCTTTTCTGGTACATCCAACAGCCAACTCTCCAGCTTCCCTACGTTCCCTTGATTTCCCCAAATCCAGTGATTCCCATATGGGATAATTTTGTCATCCAAGGGACATTTGTTTGTCATTTTATTGGTCACAACTATTCACAACTAGTGGGGATGGTGCTACTAGCATCCAGTAGATACAAGTCAAGAATACTGATAACCATTCTATAATGCCTAGAACACCCCTCCACAAAAAATAATGCAAATTTGATTAGGCCAAACTCTTGCTTAAAATCTTTTGATTCTTTTTATTGTTTTAAAATTTACATCCAAAAGTTTTTTTTTAATTAATTATTTATTTATCTTTTTAAATTTTTTATTTTTTATTTATTTTTAATTTATTTTTTAATTTTTTATAAACATATATTTTTATCCCCAGGGGTACAGGTCTGTGAATCACCAGGTTTACACACTTCACAGCACTCACCAAAGCACATACCCTCCCCAATGTCCATAATCCCACCCCCTTCTCCCAAACCCCCTCCCCCCAGCAACTCTCAGTTTGTTTTGTGGGATTAAGAGTCACTTATGGTTTGTCTCCTTCCCAATCCCATCTTGTTTCATTTATTCTTCTCCTACCCACTTAAGCACCCATGTTGCATCACCACTTCCTCATATCAGGGAGATCATATGATAGTTGTCTTTCTCTGCTTGACTTATTTCGCTAAGCATGATACGCTCTAGTTCCATCCATGTTGTTGCAAATGGCAAGATTTCATTTCTTTTGATGGCTGCATAGTATTCCATTGTGTATATATACCACATCTTCTTGATCCATTCATCTGTTGATGGACATCTAGGTTCTTTCCATAGTTTGGCTATTGTGGACATTGCTGCTATAAACATTCAGGTGCACGTGCCCCTTTGGATCACTATGTTTGTATCTTTAGGGTAAATACCCAGGAGTGCAATTGCTGGGTCATAGGGCAGTTCTATTTTCAACATTTTGAGGAACCTCCATGCTGTTTTCCAGAGTGGCTGCACCAGCTTGCATTCCCACCAACAGTGGAGGAGGGTTTTCCTATCTCCGCTTTTTAAAGATTTTATTTATTTAGCCGAGAGAGAGAGGGAGAGTGTGTGGAGTGGAGAGACAGAGGGAGAGGAAGAAAGGGTCTTAGACTCCATGCTGAGTGTGGAGTATGATGCAGGATTTGGTTTCAAGACCCTGAGATCACAACCTGAGCTGAAACCAAGTGTCAGATGCTTAACCAACTGAGCTACCCAGGTGCCCCTGCATTCAAAAGTTTTAAGTTGGCCTACTTTCTTACCTTGCCAGATTTATGATATAAAGTGTTCCTTCTCATTTGCCTGTGTTGGGACATATTTAATTTTTCCAATTTCCTTAATCTCACTGTACTCTTCTGGAAGAGTATTTTTGTTTGTTCTAGTATCTCTCTGGAATGCCTTTGAACCCTCTTCCTCCTTATGGTCCAGGTAATCTTACTCATTTTCAAGTCTGGGTTTAAATGCTACTTCTTCAGAACCCTTTCCTAATTCCCAAGACCAATTTAGTTCTCGTATTGTACATACTCTTAGCATTCTATATTTCTCTTTCTCAGCATTCATAAGACTTCTATTATTCATCCACTCTTCTATTATATGGCAAACTGAAGAAAGGTGTGACCACTCTTCCATTATATGGCAAACTGAATGAAGGTGTGAACTGGGTCTATGTTGTTTATCTTCCTATTTCTAGCGTTTGGCACATACGAGGATATCAAATTGTTGCTAGATTAATCACTACTATGGAAATCAATCTCCTTGATGTTTATTGTCATAATGTTATTTTCATAATAGATAAGTTTGATCTTTTTCCATCTTATCTTTGCTCCAGACTACTTTGCTGGTTTCCTTTTTATTTTTTATTTATTTTATTTATTTATTTTTATTTTTATTTTTTCTTTTAATTTTTCTATACGGTCTGTTCCCCAATCCCTACACATCACGCAGTAATTTTTAGGTATGCCTCATGTTTTAGATCAACTAGTTATTACTTATATAACCTTAAATAATAATTACACATTTTATATATTTCCTAAATTATGAACTTTTGAAATTAAGCAGTAGACACTGAATTCCTTCATCATCTGCAAAGATGATGAAATTCTTCACTTCTTTTCTTTTCTGGCAAAATGATCTTAGACTTTGGTGCCCATCTATTATTCAATTTTTTTTACTGTTATTACTTTAATTCTTTCTTCATAGTATTCTTTCAACGTTTGCAGTGGCGTATAGTGATATATATTGTAATAGTGTGGTAAAAATGAACACTACCAATATTTAAGGTAAATCTATGTTTATATTTATTCCCTGTTTCCCACTGGTCTGCTCATACCATAAATCCTTCATTTGTTACTTCTGTACTTGAATATGTTTGTTGCCTGGATTGGACTAAATTTTCCCAAGAATTATCTGTCTACCTACTTACTTGTCTATTTATCATTTACCAATTTCTATATTCCCTGAATATTTGAGAATCCCTTCATATGTGATTAATAACTGCAATGGTTAAATATGTAATTTGTCCAGAATTTTTCCCCTCAAAATTTTGTAGAACTTGGTACATTGTCATTAGAGGTTGATGAGAATGTACAGGCAAGTCCTATTTCTCTTCTTACTGGTTGATGATCTCTTCCTTTTTTCCTATCTAGGTTAAGATTTTCTTCTTGATCCTTGAAGTTAAAGACTATCATTATCAAGATATATTTTGTTTTTTGTTACTCTTTTCTTTCTCTGATTAGTAGGGTCTATTCAATTGTATACTCAGGTCTTCTTTAATTTTCTGTAGGTTTTCCTTTTTGGAAATACATTTTGTTTCATTTGTTTACATCTCACATTTAGACATATGAAATAGCTGTATGTTAGCTCATATTTCTTTGCGCCCCATTCTATCATATTTCTTCTAATTTCATCTTTCTCACTATTCTTTTTTTTTCTGTGATTTTTCTCAAGATGTCCTTCACATCAAATTTCAGTGTATATTCTCTCCTCTGTTAAGTTTCTATTTGAATTACCTTGCTCAATCAATGACTGTTTGCCAAGTTGATAACTGTTTCATCTTGTTTTCTTACCTAATAACTGATTTTGAATTCTTTGTTTTAGAGTACACATCTTCCTTTATACATTTCACAAAATGGATCAGTTATATTAAAATTTCTTCTGCTTTTCTGGAATGGTGAATTAAACCTCTTAAAGTATGATCTTAATCTAGCTTTCCTCATGGGATTCTTTTTTCCTTCTCCACTCCCACAACTATGATCCACTCTCACTGTATCTTGGGATTATTCGGATATATATATATATATATATATATATATATATATATATATAAAATTTGTTGTTGTAAAACTCATCTTAGAATAGAGGTTCTCTCTCGAAATGTTATATATCTCACTTCCCTATTACCCAAATCCTTCTCTTAAACCTTAAACAGAGCTGGATACCAATGGTTTGTATCATTTGTTCAGCCACTTATCTGTGTAATATTATGGAACAATACTTTGAGCAGTGAATAATTGTTTGGTTACACTTAACACCATGCTTCTCTGGAATCATCTGCATTAAGAACTGTCTTTCCAAATTGTTGGCATACCATTTTGAATCAGATAAATGATCTTAAAGTTTTCTTCAGAATCTCTTTACTGAACCATACTGTTTTTTGGTCAAGTTTTTTATTTAACTGTATATCAGGTGTATAAGATATATTATATTCATTGGCTTTTATTTTGGGATAATTCCAAAACTGTTACTGTTTTTTATGCTTGGTGTTAATAAACAACAATGTCCTCTTTCAAAATGTTCCCTGTGTATACTGCTTTAGTCACTGCTCAGAAAAAAATTATAATAGTGAGATATTTTTGTTTTTGGCCAACAGTGAAATAATAGGGACATTTAATCTCTCCTAAGAAACTAGATAATAAGAAAATCTATACAAAGTAATGGTTTTCATATACTTTGGAAAATAGACAGTGTGGTACTGTGATCCTTGAAATAGGGTAAGAAAACAAGGTTAGCCCGACAATCACTTTGGCTTTTTCCTTGGAAGCATATTACAAACCTCAGAACAAGGAGAAGGGTTCTAAGCAGATCATAGTTGAAATTTGTGGGGGTAAATTTTTAAAGTAGGGGGTTTATACAGAAAAAAAACTAAAAATTTGCTTAGATGTCTTATTGGTTCTCTTTTATATAATTAATATTTTTAAATATATTTTTATATGTTTAATCTTTTAATATTAAGTTGAGCATTGACAAGCATGTGTGAGCTCTGAGCTGCATGGTTTCTAAACCTTGTACAACAGGGTTGTAAGATGTTTAAATTTTTGTTACCCAGAGTTGAGAGTCCTCACTGACTACTCAAGTCATTCATTAGACACCCAAAAGAGATTATGACTTAGAAATTGAGCTAAACTTTACCTAGAGTATAAGCTACTCTGTAAGTACACTAACAAAGTCAAGGTTAATGATACTTTAAAGGATTTAACTGACTACCAGAACTGACTACCAGACCATTGAAAGGAACTAAGCAATGACTGGGCAATAACTTAAAGTTCAAAGTGTTTGGGTTTCAAATAAAAAATATTAGATATGCTAATAAATAAGAAATTTTGACACAAAATTAAGAAATATCAGTGTATAGAAAAAGTCCACAAGTGAAAGTGAGGGGATGATTAATATGTTATTATACATATGTTTAACTACATAGAAGAAAATATGAAGATAGTGAGGTAAGAAATGGAAGACACAAAAAGAACAAAATAGAACTTCTAGGGAAAATCTAATATCTGAAATGAAATAGTCACTGTTGGCATTAGCAGAAGATTAGAAACTTCAAAAGAAAATCAATACACTGAAATCAGAGCAACAACAAGTACAAAAACTATGCGACATCACACATAGTGAAAATAAATTCTGAAAAATAATGAACATAAAATCGGTGAATTTTGTGATGATATCCAGTATTTTAACATACATATAATAAAAGTCCATAAGGGAGAGTGTAAAAAAAAAGATTTAAAGAAATAATAGTGAAATTATGTCAAATTTGATGAAACTTAAATGCAGATCCAAAAACTCTCCAAGCAGAATGAAAACAAAGAAAAACACACAGGGCATCTTATAATGAAAATTGAGAAAAAGCAGTGATAAATAGAATTTCATAAAAAATACCTAGAAAAAATATGCACTGTGTATAGGAGAATAAAAACAAAAGAACTATAAACTTTTCTTCAGAAAGAATGCAAGAGAAAAAACAATGAAACAGAAATTTATGTAAAGTACATAAATAAAGAACAACAACCAACAGTAGTCAACCTAGAATTTTCTACCCTGTAAAAGTACTGAATAGCATGATGTAGACTTAAACCCAATAACACTGATAATTTCATTGGATTTTGATAGTTTAAATTAAAAGCATGAGATTGTTAAATTGGATTACAAAGGACAAAGTATAATACTGTCCTCGGAAAACTCTCTTAATATATAAAGAAACGTTAAAATTAGAGATGCACCATGTAAATCAAATAATCCTAAAAATGTTGACTTCAAACCAGGAATAAATTCAATTTAATCAATTCACTAGTTAGACTTAGCAGTTCTATATGTGTGTGTAATTAATAATAGAGGTTTGAAATGCATGCATCAAATACTGATAAGTGAATGGAGAACTAGCTGAGCTTACAATTATATTTGGAGTACATTTTTCTCTCAATAATCAATAGGGCAGGTAGACAGAAAATCAGTAAAGATATTGAAGACTAGAACAACAATGTCAACCAACTTGACCTGAGTAACATTATAGAATATTCCACCTAGCAAATGAAGATTGTATATTCATTTCTAGTGTACATAAAAACATTCTTAAAGCTAGACCATACACTGCTACAAATCATCAAGTCTTAATAAATTTAGAGGACTGAACTCATTTGAAGTATGCTTGATGTCTACAACATAATTAGGAATAAAGCATGATAAGATATTTAGGAAAACTTCAAATATCTGGAAATTAAACAGCATACTAGATTCATAGGTCAAAGAAGAAATCAGAAAGGAAATTAGAAAATATTTAGAAATTAATGAAAGCAAAATATAACAAAATTATAAGATTTAGCTAGGCAGTTTATTAAAAAAAATTTATGGCATTAAATGCTTACGGAAGAATAGAAGCAAGATCTAAAATCAGTGATCTGTGCTTCCACCTTAAGAAGCAAGGAAAAAAAGAAAAAATAAATCCAAATTAAATAAAAGGATGGCTATAATAAAAAATAAGTGAGAGAGAAAATAAAAAAACTCAGAAAAACTAAGAGCCTATTCTTTGAATAAGCAATAAAATTGAAAAATTTCTAACTAGATTAATCAAGAGAAAAGAGAGGCACAAATGACCAATATAATGAATGAAATATGGACATCTACACAGATTCAAAAGACATGCAAGGGATAATAAGAAACCATTATGAGCAAATATATATTAATAAATTGTACTATTGTACTACCTACATGAAATGGGCAGACACAAATTACCAAAGTGGAATAAAAAAGAAATAAAAAATCTAGGTATAATTCAGTGATTCAACATTACATCCAAAAAAGAAGAAATTTAAAAATCTAAAAAGCTTTGTATCTGTTAAAGAACTTGAGTTAATAAGTAAAATCTCACAAAGACAACTCCAGACCAAAATGCATTTGCTGGTGAATTTCACTGATAATTTAAGAAAATAATAATAATACTAATTCTACCAAACTCTTTCAGAAAAAGGAGTAGGAAGGAATTCTTTCTAGTTCATTGTATGAGGGCAGAAATTGAAAAATCTACCAAAGACATTACCAAAAAGATAACTATATACCAAGATTTCTCAAAAACGTATTTCTCAAAAACAAAAAATCTATTAAATAACTAACAAATCAGATCCAATGATATGTAAAAAAAGGTTAACACATCAGGTATATGACTAAGTAGTATATACACCAAAAATGCAAGGTTGGTTTTGCATTTGGAAATATATTTCACCATGTAAAAGAGTAAAGGAGAAAATCTATATAGTTGTCTAAATAGAGACAGAAAAAGCATTTGACAACAATTCAACAACTATCCATGAGGAACTATCACCAAATTAGAAACAAAAGAGAACTTCCTTAATCTGATAAAGACAATCTATAGAAAAATATAGCTCCAATGCCATATTTAATCATGAGACTGAATATTGGCTCAAAGTTGGGCAGAAGGCAAATTGTTCTTTCTCATCTCATCACTGTTATGCAACATCTCAGCAATAAAGTACACAAAAGAAGTAAAAGACATTTAGATTGGATAGGAAGAATCAAAATGTCAATTTGCAAATCACATTATTGTTATTTAGCAAATGCTCTGAAATATACATCAAAGCTATTGTATTTAATAACTCAATTTAAAGTAACAGGACAATGGGTCAATATACACAAATAAAAATAAAAATAAATATTTTTATTTAGTAGCAGTGGACAATTGGAGGTAAAATCAAAGCCAATATTTGTAATAACATTAAAACCATAAAAAAGATAATTTTAAGACAATATGTGCAAGAATTATTTGCTGAAAACTATAAAACATTGCTGAGAGAAGTTAAAGATCAAAATAAATTGAGAACTCTATGAATTCATGAATCAAAAGACTAAATGTTTGAAAAGTTCTCCAAAAATTGATCTAGAGTCAATGTCATCTCAAGATTTCTGGGGGTATTTACAGAAACTAATGAACTGATTCTCTCTCTCTCTCTCTCTCTCTATATATATATGGGAAAACAAAGGATCTGAAATAGCCAAAAAAATATGACATCAAAAAAAAGAAAAAAAGTGACAAACACTGATTTCAAGATTTGTTGTAAAGCTACAATAAATAAAGTAATCGAAGCAAAAACAGAAGAATGGAACAGAATATAGTTCAGAGATAGACTCAAGCATATATGGTCAATTAATTTTTTTAACCAATGTATCAAAGTAATGCACTCTGGAAAGAATGATTTTTATATATATATATATATATATATATATTTTTTTTTTAAATCAAATTGTGGGGTAACAGCTGGTTGATTATCCATATGTAGAAAAGGAACCTGGATCCTTACCTCATACTACACATAGAAATCAACTGAAGCTGAATCAGAAAGTTAACCATAAAATTGAAAAGTGTACAACAGAAACCAATAGGGAAGGAAAATTATTCTTGATCTTTGGATAGATACAAATTTTTTGCAACAGGACATAAAAGCATAAAGCATAAGAGAACAAACTGATAAAAGGTATGTATCTATAATCTAAAACTTTTGCTCACAAAATACCATTAAGAAAATGACAGGGGGAAGTATTTTATATATTTATTTTAAATATTATATATTTATTAATATATATTTATATATTTATTTTATATATTTTTATGTATATATGAAAGCTGCATGTTCAGAGTACATGAAAAACTCTTACTACTCAAGACGAGATAATTAAAAATTGACAAAAGGTTGAGCATACATGGCATTAAAATGTATACACATGGCCAATAATCATATGAAAAGTTGCTTAACATCATTAGCCTTCTGAAAAATGCAAATTAAAACCACAAATAAACTATCACATAATAGTATAATGATTACATTATAAAGTGTATCAAGATTCTATGGAAAAACTTGTACACAAATGTTATACAGCTTTGCGTATGATACTCTTGATTGGAAAAATCTTAAATTTCTTTCAGCAGTTGAGTGCATAAACGAAGAGCTGTGAATGTATACAATGGAATAACACTCAGCAGTGTAAAAGAATAAACACTGTTACAAGCAAACATATGAATGAATCACAACAAATCCTGTGAAGATGCAGAAAAAGATCCTGCTCAAATATAAAGATTGATGCAAAATTTTATTTATATGAAACTCCCAAAGAGTCAAGTTTAATTTAGAGCGAAAGAAAACAGGTCGGTGTTTGCGTGGCACTGGGACAGAAGGAGAAGAATTGATAGAGAGGGGTCCATGGAATCTTCTGAGGGTGATGGGAATACTCTAGTTTACAGTTAAGATTACCCAGGTGTATAAACTTATCAAAATTCATTGAAATACACACTTCAAATGGGTGTATTTCATGTTATGTCAGAAAAACTTCAGTTGCTGTCTTTAAGTGTATTTACAGGAACAAGGTATCAGTAAATATTCTGGAACTGGAGAATATAAATGGACTTATTTATACGTATGCACAGTACATATACAACCTGGAGACCCCTTCCCCCATTTTTAAAAAGATTTTATTTATTAATTTAGCAGAGAGAGATCACAGGTAGGCAGAGGCAAGCAGAGAGAGAGAGGAGGAAGCAGGCTCCCTGCCAAGCAGAGAGCCCGATGTGGGGCTCCACCCCAGGACCCTGAGATCATGACCTGAGCCGAAGAAAGAGGCTCAACCCACAGAGCCACCAACCTGGAGACTCTTAAAAATTATTCAGTAGATGTGTGGGTGTAGACGTTGGAACTACAGCAACAGGTGGATTTGAGAATCAGTAAAATGTGAATTCGTAAAAATCCTGATGTGACCACAGTCGTTTCTGAAGATTGGTAAAGTATGAAGTTATATGAATTATATCCAAAAAAAACAATCACTTTTTTCTCTTTAGTTTAAAATATATTATATGTATGTAAAAAACAAAACAAAAAGACAGTTGCTAATAGATTTTCTAATGCAATTTAATTGTGGTTCTCCCTGGAAATAGAGCAATTGGGTACGTTGTATATATTGAAGCATTTGTAATATACTACAGATTCAATTTGTACAGATATCTATGGTCAGTAGAGTAATAAACATCATTTGGAATTACAAAGGAATACATTGGAAAATTTAGGGGCTCCTGGGTGGCTCAGGTGTTTAAGCATCTGACTCTTGATTTTGAATCAGGTCAAGATCTCAGGGTTGTGAGATTGAGCCCCAGGTTGGCCTCTGTGCTGAATGTGGAGCCTGCATGGGATTCTCTTTCCGTCTCCCTCTGCCTCCATACCCCACTCACTCATGTACCCTCTTTCTCTTAAAAAAAAAAATTATATAGAACTAATAATGTTAGAGCTGGAAAAGATCTAAAATATTTAATTTAATTTCTTCATTTCAAATGTGGTGATTGAAACCTAGTTTGTTTTTAGTGGATTGCATTATGACCCCTGATTTTTAAAATTTTTTAAAATTTATTTCTTATTTTTTTATTAACATATAATGTATTATTTGTTTCAGGGGTACAGGCTTGTGAATCATTAGTCTTAAGCAGTTCACAACGCTCACCATAGCACATACTCTCCCCAATGTCCATCACACATCTACCCCATCCCTCCCACACCCTCCCCTCCAACAACCCTCAGTTTGTTTCCTGAGATTGAGTCTCTTATGGCTTGTCTCCCTCTCTGGTTTCATCTTGTTTCATTTTTCCCTCCTTAACCTCATGATCCTCTGTCTTGTTTCTCAAATTCTTCATATCAGTGAGATCATATGATGATTGTCTTTCTCTGATTGACTTATTTCGCTTAAGATGAGACCCTCTAGTTCCAACTACGTTGTTGCAAATGGCAAGAATTTTTTTGTTTTTGTTTATTTTTTAAATGGGTGCATAGTACTCCATTGTATATATATTTACCACATGTTCTTTACCTATTCATCTGTTGATGGACTTCTAGGCTCTTTCCATAGTTTGGCTATTGGGGACATTGCTGCTATAAGCATTCAGGTGCACGTACCCCTTCAGATCACTACATTTGTATGTTTTGGGTAAATACCCTGTAGTGCAATTGCTGGCTCATAGGGTAGATCTTTTTTTTTTTTTTTAAGATTTTAAAGGTAGCTCATTTTTAACTTTTTGAGGAACCTCCATACTATTTTCCAGAGTGGCTGCACCAGGTTGCATTCCCACCAACAGTGTAGGAGGGTTCCTTTTTTTCCACATCCTCACCAACACCTGTCATTTCCTGACTGATAAATTTCAGCCATTTTGACTGCGTGAAGTGATAGCTCACTGTGGTTTTGATTTGTAATACCCTGATGCTGAGTGATGTCGAGCACTTCTTCATGTGTCTGTTGGCCGTTTGGATGTATGACCCCTGAATTTTTAAATCTTTCTATCTAAGTCTGTTAATATATGGTTTTGGTGTTCCTTATGTAAAAGTGGGGTGCATTTCTTTACCCTTGGTATGTGCATTTGGCCATGTGACTTCCTTGGCTAATAAGGCAAAAATGATCGTGTGCTGGTGCCAAGTGTTGAGTGGATTCAAAGTGGTTCTCCTTATCACCTCAAAAAGAACATGCCTGGGTTAAACTACTGGTCTAAGAGAGAGGATGAGACAGGCAGAGGAGAGTGGCCCAGGTGAGCTGTCTGACCTCTCTAAGCCAAGTCTAGAAGAGCAGATCTGTATGTGACCTGCAGAGGCAATGTCCTCACAATCTTTTCTTATAGACTTTCCAATGTCCAATAAAATAACTTATCTGGAGAGAGTCTGGGATGTTATAACACAAGCTAAGGGGCCAGAAGTACTCAGTGAAGTGTAGTGTTTCTCCATTAACCGGAGAATGGACTTGTACTTACATATGCAAGAGTAGAAGGCCCAAAGCAAAGACTTAACAGAAAACAAAATTAGCCTTGATGCGCGTATAATGTACCAGAAGCTAAGTATTTTCAGGTGTTCGAACACTTTATTTTGGGGATAGAACAGCTTGAAACCTAGCTTTATTATTGCATATTACATGTGGCTATATTATAATTGACCCTAAAGCTGTGGGAAAATAGTAGGCAATTTTTAAAAGAATGAAGAGGAGAGATAGAGATTTCTTGTTAGAAGATAATCCTATATCTCTGCTATATCTCTCTTTTTTAAAAAATAATTAATTAATTTGAGAGAATGACAGGGACAGCATGAGTGGGAGGGTGGGGGGCAGAGGGAGAAGGAGAAACACAATGATTTGGAGCTCAGTTGGTCCTGGCTTTAGCCGAAGCCAGATGTTTAACTGACTGAGCCACCCAGGTGCCCCTTCTTGGTGCCATTTCTCTCAGAACTTGTTTTTTTTGTTGTTGTTTTGTTTTTTCTTTTTATTTATTTATTTTTTTTATAAATAAGGTAAGTAGGATGCTTTTAGTCAGCTGAGTTTTTATTCAGAGGAAGGAAACTAGAGGAATTGTTGAGATATGAAAATTTAAAAATAATTAGTGTGATGTTCTACATGGGCTTGAGCAATACTGCCTTTTCTTGTCATTGTGGCTGCTAACTAGGATGGCCAAGGTGATTGGATAAACTTAACCTGACTTTGTGGGAAGCCTGAAAAGTGAACATAAGGCATAGTAGGAGACCCTGGGACAAATATCAACTAACCATGTAGTAAGCCTGAACCAAGCACAAGATGAATTCAGTGCATCAAAAGCAAATAATAAAAAAAAAAAAAAAAAAGAAAAGAAAATAACAACAAAAACCCCAAACTCAAAAATTTTCTGATCAGTCAGAATAAAGTGTCTTCTGTTAAAATAAAGCCAAATGTGAAACAGATTTTAAAAAGTGGAATTAGCATGATAACAGCCATAAAGGCATATAAAGGAAGATCCTTACATATTTAAAATCTGCCTTCAATAAAGCAACGGGAAAGAAATTTTGCAGGCAGTGAAATAAAAAGAAAAAATAAAAAGAAAAAACATCCTGTTGAGCATTACCAAGAATTATTTAATAATAATCATAAGACCTGTTCAGGGGTCATACTGGCCACTTAACAGTCTGCCAAGGTGTAAAATGAACCAAGTGAATCAGGTGAGTCTAAAACTAGGGAATTAAGTGCACAAAGAGCTTGGCCTCAAAGGGGGTAACTAGCTGCTGCCCTAGGTTTCTGCCATTACAAAGCAAAACCAACCTGAGCGAGCTTAAGCAAAAAAGGAACAAACAAAAACAAACAAAAAGCAAAACAAGCGAACAGACAAAAGTCAAAGCAAACTGACAACAAAACCCCCATTTACTGGGAAGACTTAAGAGTTATCTTTTACACAACTGAAGATTATGGAGTATGTTTGCTCTTCCACAGACTTAATCAGGAGTCCATGTGCCTAGTTTCACTCTTTCTCAGTTTCATGGCCTCTTGCCTCTGATTTTCTCTGCATGTCTGTAACATTCTCCACTCTGGGTGGTCCTTTTTTTTTTTTTTTTTTTTTACATTTTATCCATTTATTTGACAGAGAGAGATCACAAGCAGGCAGAGAGGCAGGCAGAGAGAGAGAGAGGAGGAAGCAGGCTCCGCACCAAGCAGAAAGCCCAATATGGGGCTCGATCCCAGGACCCTGAGATCATCACCCGAGCTGAAGGCAGAGGTTTTAACCCACTGAGCCACCCAGGCGCCCCTGGGTGGTCCTTTTTTAAAGAAGATTTATTTATTTATTTTGAGAGAGTGAGCACCAGCAGCAGGGGCAGAGAGTATCCCATGCAGACTCCGCACTGTGGTCGATGGAGGGCTTGCTCTTACCCCAAGGTCAGGGCCTGAGCGGAAACCAAGAGCTGGATGCCCAACCGACTGGGCCACCCAGCTGTTCCAGGGTGGTCCAACTTGCCCTACTCCTTTGTGATCCTAGCAGCTGATGGAGCCTCATTCCTGCTGTTAGGGTATGACTTCAGTTTGAGCAGACTGCTGGGCTGACCTAGAGTCTCAATTCCCAGTTTCCAGGATTTGTAATTTTATTGGTTTGCTTTCAGTGTTGTACCCATTTCTGGTCCACCAGTTACACCCTGAGCAGGGTGTGTGCGTGGTCACATTGTATAGAGAGACTGCCAGAGGCTTGGCTCGCCTATGTCTGTGGAGAGGACTAATTCCCATAGGAAGAAAACTGTCCCCGGCTGGAAAATAGGGTTTGAGGTATCTCCTTAGTTTTATTCCTTGACTACCAGCAGATAAATAACTTCCCCTCTTTCCTTGTATACACAGGTATTCTGAAGCATGTCTCTCACTGCAAAAGCACTGTACCATTTTCTATTGCTTGGCAACCCAGAGGTCTGGGTAGTGGTATGTGCAGTGAAAGTCCTCCAAGGCTACTTACTGCCACCTGGGACCTATAGCAGGGGTCGGGGTGCATTCATGTGAAGAAAACTATTATAAAAAATTTTCACTTAGCTAAAGGGGCAAAATCAACATCTCCAGGATAGCTCATGCAGTATGTGCCTAAAGGATTAGCAGACCCTGAATATACAGGAAAGGATATATACAGGAAAGGAATTAAAAAAAAAAAAAAACTATTGAAAAACATGTTAATTGCTTTATAAATTTGACCATTATTTTCCCCTACTTTGGCTTTTTCTTGTTCAGGAGATGCAGGGAAACTCCAGGAAAATTTCAGGTATGATTGTCTCTGGGGGTGGTATGTGGCCTTAGCAGAATATTTCTTTATAGCTTTGTAGTGAGTCTCGGAGTTTGCAGAGGGGCTGTAACTGACTGCCCTGTTCCCCCCGCCCCCCGCCTCCCACTTTGGTCGCTGCTATGCTTATGATATATAATCCCTCTAACAACTTCAGTTTCATTTTGGAGTCTTTGGTTTACTAGAAGATGTTTCAAAACTTCTTGAAAAGTCGTGACCTGGGAATATCCTTGCCTATTTAAATTCCAAAACTAGATTTGAGCCACGTGCAGGGTGACACTTGAATTTCTTAGCAGTAAATCTGGATACTAACTCTAGCTCTATTATTCCCTTCTAAATGGCCTTAACCTCAGGGCATCTTAGAGAGTATATAGGCTTGGAGATAGTGGAGGCTCTATTTACATCCACCTTTAGGGATTAAGGTGTTTGGTTTGATCTTTAATTTTTGTGTGTTTTGATTTACTTAGGTTATTTTCATTCCACTGGAGCTGGGCTGTGCATAAAGTATCCTACAATCTTTGGAGAAGCCTACAGCTTGATTCTCTTCATTATTTCTGTTCTAATTGCCAGGAGCCTACATTTTCTAAATCAGTTCGTTAAGCTTTTGTACGGTAGGAGGTTTATTAGTAAAGATAATTCCAAATGTTGATGGATACCCCCGCCCTCCTCCAATCTTGGTTTAGCACAGTAAAGATTTCTAACTCACCAAGTCTAGTTGGGTACCAGTGGAGAGGATAGCCATTGGAGCATTTAGGTGACTCTGTCTCAACTTAAAAATGTGCTTTCCATAAAAGACTCTTAATCTCACAAAACAAACTGAGGGTTGCTGGGGGGAGGGGGGTCAGGAGAAGGTAGTGGGGTTATGGACATTGGGGAGGGTATGTGCTATGGTGAGTGCTGTGAAGTGTGTAAATCTGGCGATTCACAATCCTGTACCCCTGGGGCTAATAATACATTATATGTTTATAAAAAAATAAAAAATTAAAAAAATATATAAAATAAATAAATAAAAAAGATGTGCTTGCTAGGACTTTGTGGCATTCTACCTCCAATTAGTAACTGCAGAAAAAGACAGGATTGATCGTGAGGCCTTTGCCTGGCCAAGGTCCCGAAATGCAATGCCCCCTCCCATTCAGAACTCAGTCACCTGACTGCATTTAATTGCAACAGAGGAAAAGAAAATGTGTGTGCCCTGGAGACAAATGACATTAATTCGGTGAACTGGAGGCCCATCTTTGCAACTACTACACTCCTCGCTTTGGGTGACCAAATATATGTCAGCTTTTGTTCTATACAGAAAGATAATCCAAAGTTCCACTGGCTCACTACATGTCCTCCAAGTCCAGTGACATTTATCCAGTGACCTTAGATCTAAAAAGACAAGTTATCTGCTCCACCTTTTCCCCACACAATTGTGAATGGGTAACAGGAACAGGTGAAATGGCAGAGATATGGCAATAATTAGCCCACACAAGTTGCAAAATCCTACCCAAAGAATAAGGAAAATTCCCTGATCAGAGCATGCTTCTGGTCTTTAGCAAAACTGCCTTGTTTGTTCTCTATAGATGCAGGCTCTACCTTCTGGGAGATGATTCCTTTTTTTTTTTTTTTTTTTTTTTTAAATTATCCTCCATTGCCACCTCTGAAATGGACACTGAGGACTACTCTCTCCTTGGCAGCCACACAGTTTTTGGAGCCCGTTTCCTCCCAGTGCAAATCTGAGAACCTGAAATTTATATTAAGTCTGCTATAGACAAAGATGTATTAAGTTGGGGATTTGCTTTTGGTTAATACAATTCCCTTATAAACTTAGTAAGCTGCTAATTACTTGCTTGTAGTAGGTTTCATGTGCCACTGACCACCAGCCAAATTCCTTCCTAGATAAATTTCTCAAGCTTGATTTATGTTGTTTCTTTCTCGCCCTTATGCCTTCTTCTGAGCTTATAATTGGCCACTTTATTGTCTTCCGAAATAATAGATGGGATGGCTACACTCTGCCTCTGATTTTTGCAGGGTTGAGTTTTATGGGCCTTTTTTAGCTCAAAATCCTCTTCAGCCTTAGCTCTTATTTCTTGGAGGCTGAAGCAAGCAGTGTTGCAACTTGCAAGGCTCCAGATTTACAGATGGCCGCTTTTCCTCCTTTTAGCTGGATAGAGAGGATTCAACAAAGGAGTCAAAGGGTTAGAGCACAGTGGAGCCACTGATGGACTGAGTTCGTATCTGGGAGTTATTGTCGGTAGGATATTTGTCCAAGGTTGCTGCCTATTTGCAGCAAACAGAACTTTTGCTTGAGTGGGATTCTGAAATGTTAATGTTATTTGTTATAGCACTTAGCCTAGCTACCTTTACTGATTATAGCGGCAAAGCATAGAATTTTCTTATACACTTCTTGATCTACACATCAGCCTTCTCTATGTATATTCCCTAATTTTCTCCATGTTCAGTGTAAAAAGACTGGATTAGAGTTTATCTCTTCATGGATTTGTATATTGATGATATCTGAGACTTACCAAGCATACTGTCATGTTTTTCCAACACATTTCCAAAGACTGCTAGGTGCAGGCTAGTGCAGGAGGAATCCACATAGCCATGCTGTTGTGTCTCAGTCAACACCCTACTTTGTTTTAGAGACTGTTCCCAGAGGTACCATTTCCTGGTACGAAGGCATTGTATGGATTTAGAGATATTTTATAAAATGCAAAAGTCGGAAATAAAGATGAACCTTGGGAAATGGAAAGCCCTCAGGAACTAGAAAATAATGAGGAGCTGAGGCTCTTTCTCCCAGGGGCTACCTGGTCCTTGCCTCCACTTCTCTCTGCATGTCAGCTTTATTCTTATCTTCTGAAGACACTTTCCCTGCAGTTCTCCTGATGTCTGCCCCTTAGGTCCAGTTTACAAGTTCAGTGCAAGTGAATAACTCGTAGAGAAAGAGAACCTCTTAGTCCTGATTCCAAAATCCTAGAGAGAGAATCTGATTAGTCTAACTCAGTCTGACCCCATTGTCCATCTGCAACCTGCAAACTGGGGGCTTGGGTCATGTTATACAAACATGGCTGCATGAGGTCCAATCCTTTGAAATGCGAAGGAGATTCCCAGAACAAAATGGAAGGTTAGAAACCAGACAGATAGTTTGTAAGGTTTATATAGTAACGAACCACAGCACCCTGGAGGTCTGATACGTTCATATCCATCTGGGCTGACGGCTGATGCCTACATATAAGAAAAAAAAATGTTATATTTTATACAAATAAGTTGCCATGGAGTCAGAAATCCTATGGTGTGGCTAAAAAAACACATACTTTTAAGGTCAGAAGACTTAGTATTCATTGTGACTTGGGTTTTATGCTGCAAGTAGGACATTAGACAAAACATGTAACCTTTTCAGTTCTCATATTTTAGTGCCTGAAATTGGGCTAAGGGTCCCCCAGGTCCTCTTTGTAGATTTGATAGAACTTAACTGGTTGTTTTGACTATGTATTTTGACGAAGACTGGCTGTTCCCGTGCAGCTGGTGATAGTTTTATTTTGAAGACCTCAGGCTGTCTTTCTGATGAACTGAGAGAGCAAATGGATTCTAAACACCCAGATTCATTAACCTTATACCAGTCTCCATGCACTAATTTCAGTGCAACCGGATCTTTCCCAAACGGGCACTAATTTCTAAACAATCCAATGCGGAAAATCTATAAATTAAACCTTAATTCACTATTAAAACCATATTTGCTTAGATTACATAACTGCCAAATCTGAGAGTCTTATCTGCCACAAATGAGATTTTCCTAAATGTGTTTTTAATCACTTTGTTTTCATGTACCATAAGTGTCTTATCTAATCTAAATAAATGTTGGTCCTAATTCATGCAGCAGTCAGTTTCTCTCTCTGTACTTTGATAGAGCTCAAAAACTCTTTTTTAAAAAATTTTTAATTTTTTATTTTTTTATAAACATATAATGTATTTTTATCCCCCGGGGTACAGGTCTGTGAATCGCCAGGTTTCCACACCTCACAGCACTCACCATAGCATATACCCTCCCCAGTGTCCATAACCCCACCCCCCTTCTCCCAAACCCCTCCCCCCAGCAACCCTCAGTTTGTTTTGTGAGATTAAGATTCACTTATGGTTTGTCTCCCTCCCAATCCCATTTGATTGTGGGAAACTGGTAAAGTAGATGGTTTGCCTGGAACAGTTTTAGTCCTTGAACCTGTCCATGGGCCCAGAGAAGAGTTTCCGTATGGCTTACTCCCATCTGCACAGCTAAACCTACACCCTTCCAGTAAGGTCCAGCAGTGTAGAAAAGAGTGGAAGTTATCTCTTCCCCTTCATGAGAATTAGTCCGATATCTATGAGTAGAATGTTCTTTTAGGGCCCTTTTCTCCAGTGAAAAAATGGTAGTAAATTAATCTGAAGCAAAATGGAGAATGCCACATTGCTAATGGCATCTTGTGGCTACAGGTGTTAACCTGAACCCATGATCCATGGTTATGCTTACAGTTATGATTACAGTGATGGTTATGGTTATACTTGCCTCTTAAACCTTATCTCTTGCCACTAAAGTCAGGATGTTTCACCTTCAATTATTGCTTAACTCCATGTGCTTACTAGACTATCCCACACTTTTATAGTAGATCTCCTTGTAATTCCCTCTCCATATTTTCTCCTAGGCAAACACTGAGATTGATATTTAAAGTACACACCCTGTGATGAGTTTCTATGTCAAATTAAGTATGGTGATTTATTAGCTTCTTTTTATGTCTCAACTATTCATTAGTTATTTCCCAAATAACACTTATCAAAAAATGTATTGTAATTGTTTATTTCCATGTTTAGCATCTCACCAGACAATATGGACTATTGAGAGTAAAAATATGTGTCTTATTTTTTTAGCATGTACCAAATCCCTACCAGGTTATCTGGTACTTAGAATGTACTCAAAATACTTCTGTTGAAATACTTTAAAAAATTTGGATAATTAGTGTGTCAACTCCAAGGAAACAATGTTTTGGCCACTATATTTAGATCTAGGTTTGTTCCCCGCCCCCCTCCCCCAAGAAGCAATATTTCCCTCTTCTGTACTCATAAAATCATAGCACAGGTACTGATTTCTGGGTTTAATATTATTAGTAGTATTAAATATTTGGAAAATAGTTGAACCATTTGTCATCTATCAGTTCCTTGGGTAAATAACATTGTGTAGGGAGAACTGAGCTTGGATGTTTATGTAGATGTTTGAAAATAATGCCAAACACAATCAACACTCCTATATTGCCTTGTATATACAACTTGTCACATTTGTTTTGTTTCAACATTTTCTTGTGGGAGAAAAAAAATCTGGTTATTACTGAGAATGAGTATATATAAGAAAAGTGAATCTATAAAATTATAGAACACTAACATTTTTTCCTTGTTAGAATGACATATGTGGAATGACAACTGGAAAGATGTGTAATGGAGTTCTTTCTAGTGTTAAAGAATGCTTCACAATTTATAAATATTGTAATTCATTGCATTAGCAGACAGTAGTGACTGCCTCCCTCCTACCCCAACATTTCTCTTCTTCATGGCAAAATAAATAAAAAATTTTCTGTTGATGTTATAACCCTTTAGCTAACACATAATCAAACTGTCCTAAGTAAACATTTTGGAGACCACTCCCGTAGATCAGTGGTGTGCTCTACTATTTTGGCTTGTACCTGTGGTTGCATGAATTAGTTGGACTTAATTCTAGCTCTTTCATGGTAACTTTAATAGTATTAGTAACACAGTTGAGTTAAAGATTCTTTAAATTGTCCAGAAAAAGTATAATCCCAAAATGTAATAATTTAGGGACACAGGCAAGGTATGATAGCACAAGGTGTTGCATTTGGAATATGATAAGTGTAAAAGTGTGTTTTGTTTTATTGTTTTCATGTCTCTATGCACATCACATGAACTGTCCTTCCCTTCTGAATTTCTAGATTCTTTTGTAGTACTGATGATCTAAAGGTGATTTTTAAGTGTGTGACCAAATGAAAATATATTATGGTGGTGCCTTAATCTGCTCAGGCTACTAAAACAAAGACATCATAAACTGAACGACTTACATTATACACATTTATTTTTCATGGTTCTGGAGACTGATGAAGTCCAAGATCAAGGAGCTTGCAGATTTGATGTCTCGTGAGGAAGCATTGCCTAGTACATAGATGACTATCTTCTTGCTGCGCTCTCTCATGGTATAAGGGATGAAGGAACTGTCTGGGGTGTCTTTTATAAGGACATTAATATTGTGCATTGAGGCTCCACTCTCATGATCTCATGACCTCTCCAAAGCCACACCTCTGAATACCATCGCATTCCAGCTCTGTATGAATTTTAGGGGTATGTAAGCATTCAATAGCATCCAATCCATTGTAAGTGATTAAATAATCAATTATTCCATGGGTTGCCTCTTTGTTTTGTTGACTGTTTCCTTTGCTGTGCAGAAGCTTTTGATCTTGATGAAGTCCCAAAAGTTCATCTTCGCTTTTGTTTCCTTTGCCTTTGGAGACATATCTTGAAAGAAGTTGCTGTGGCTGATAATCGAAGAGGTTACTGCCTATATTCTCCTCTAGGGTTCTGATGGATTCCTGTCTCACGTTGAGATCTTTTATCCATTTTGAGTTTATCTTTGTGTATGATGTAAGAGAATGGTCAAGTTTCATTCTTCTACATATAGCTGTCCAGTTTTCCCAGCACCATTTATTGAAGAGACTGTCTTTTTTCCACTGTATATTTTTTCCTGCTTTGTCAAAGATTATTTGACCATAGAGTTGAGGGTCCATATATGGGCTCTCTACTCTGTTCCACTGGTCTATGTGTCTGTTTTTATGCCAGTACCATGCTGTCTTGGTGATCACAGCTTTGTAATAAAGCTTGAAATCAGGTAACGTGATGCCCCCAGTTTTATTTTTGTTTTTCAACCTTTCCTTAGCGATTTGGGGTCTCTTCTGATTCCATACAAATTTTTGGATTATTTGCTCCAGCTCTTTGAAAAATACTGGTGGAATTTTGATTGGAATGGCATTAAAAGTATAGATTTCTCAAGGCAGTATAGACATTTTAACAATGTTTATTCTTCTGATCCAAGAGCATGGAATGGTCTTCCATCTTTTTGTGTCTTCTTCAATTTCTTTCATGAGTGTTCTGTAGTTCCTCGAGTACAGATCCTTTACCTCTTTGGTTAGGTTTATTCCCAGGTATCTTATGGTTCTTGGTGCTATAGTAAATGGAATCGATTCTCTAATTTCCCTTTCTGTATTTTCATTGTTAGTGTATAAGAAAGCCACTGATTTCTGTAAATTGACTTTGTATCCTGACACATTGCTGAATTGTTGTATGAGTTCTAGTAGTTTGGGGGTGGAGTCTTTTGGGTTTTCCATATAAAGAATCATGTCATCTGTGAAGAGAGTTTGACTTCTTCATTGCCAATTTGGATACCTTTTATTTCTCTTTGTTGTCTGATTGCTGTTGCTAGGAATTCTAATACTATGTTGAACAAGAGTGGTGAGAGTGGGCATCCTTGTTGTGTTCCTGATCTCAATGGGAAGGCTATGAGCTTTTCCCATTGAGGATGATATTTGTTGTGGGTCTTTCATAGATAGATTTCATGAAGTTCAGAAATGTTCCCTCTATCCCTATACTTTGAAGTGTTTTTTTTTTTTTTAAGATTTTATTTATTTATTTGACAGAGAGAGATCACAAGTAGGCATAGAGGTAGGCAGAGAGAGAGAGAGAGGAGGAAGCAGACTCCCTGCTGAGCAGAGTGCCTGATGCGGGACTTGATCCCAGGACCCTGAGATCATGACCTGAGCCGAAGGCAGCAGCTTAACCCACTGAGCCACCCAGGTGCCCGACTTTGAAGCGTTTTTAATCAGGAACAGATGCTGGATTTTGTCAAATGCTTTGTCTGCACCAATTGAGAGGACCATGTGGTTCTTTTCTCTTCTCTCATTAATTTGTTCTATCACACTGAATGATTTGTGAATGTTGAACCATCCTTGTAGCCCAGGAATGAATCCCATCTGGTCATGGTGGATAATCTTTTTAATGTGCTGTTGGATCCTGCTTGCTAAGATCTTGTTAGAATCTTAGCATCCATATTCATCAGTGATATTGGTCTGAAATTCTCCTTTTTGGTAGGGTCGTTGCCTGGTTTGGGGATCAAGGTAATGCTGGCTTCATAGAAAGAGTCTGGAAATTTTCCTTCTGCTTCATCAAGATTAAAAGCTTCTGCACAGCAAAGGAAACAGTCAAGAAAACAAAGAGGCAACCCACAGAATGGGAGAAGATATTTGCAAATGAAAGTACAGACAAAAGGCTGATATCCAGAATCTATGCAGAACTCCTCAAACTCAACACACACAAAAGAGACAATCATATCAAAAAATGGGCAGAAGATGTGAACAGACAATTCTCCAATGAAGACATACAAATGGCTATCAGACACATGAAAAAATGTTCATCATCGCTAGCCCTCAGGGAGATTCAGATTAAAACCACATTCTTACACCAGTTAGAATGGCCAAAATTAACAAGACAGGAAACAACATGTGTTGGAGAGGATGTGGAGAAAGGGGAACCCTCCTACACTGTTGGTGGGAATGTAAGTTGGTGCAGCCACTTTGGAAAACATTGTGGAGATTCCTCAAGAAATTAAAAATAGAGCTTCCTTATGACCCTGCAATAGCACTCCTGGGTATTTACCCCAAAGATACAGATGTAGTGAAAAGAAGGGCCATCTGTACCCCAATGTTTATAGCAGCAATGGCCACGGTTGCCAAACTGTGGAAAGAACCAAGATACCCTTCAACGGATGAATGGATAAAGAAGTGGTCCATATACACTATGGAGTGGTCCATATACACTATGGAGTATTATGCCTCCATCAGAAAGGATGAATACCCAACTTTTGTAGCAACATGGACAGGACTGGAAGAGATTATGCTGAGTGAAAGAAGTCAAGCAGAGAGAGTAAATTATCATATGGTTTCACTTATTTGTGGAGCATAACAAATAGCATGGAGGACAAGGGGAGATGGAGAGGAGAAGGGAGTTGAGAGAAATTGGAAGGGGAGGTGAACCATGAGAGACTATGGATTCTGAAAAACAATCTGAGGGTTTTGAAAGGGTAAGGGGTGGGAGGTTGGGGGAACCAGGTGGTGGGTATTAGAGAAGGCATGGATTGCATGGAGCACTGGGTGTGGTGCAAAAACAATGAATACTGTTATTCTGAAAATATTAATAAATAAAATAAATAATCAATTATTAATTATATTTATTAGGTTTGTTAAGGGAAGCTAATGAGTAAGGCTCTGGCTCCAAAATTTCATTGGTTACTATTTTATTTTATTTTTTCAAACAATATTGCTATTAGTTATGGAGTTTTTGTTTTTACACATAGTTTTGTGTATTATTAGAAAAATATAGCATTGAATTGTTTTTACTTACTTAAGTTTCAATAACAGAGTTTTCTGTCAG
Source organism: Mustela nigripes (assembly GCF_022355385.1). Classification (NCBI taxonomy): domain Eukaryota; kingdom Metazoa; phylum Chordata; class Mammalia; order Carnivora; family Mustelidae; genus Mustela; species Mustela nigripes. The sequence continues at coordinate 68,174,403 of NC_081571.1, read as the reverse complement.
TTTGAATTTTCTTTCATTAGTATTTCTCAAAGGGTAGGTCTTTGACCAGCAGCCAGAATCACATGGAAACTAGTTAGAAATGCAGTTTTTCAAACCCCAATCGATTTACTAAATCAGAAACTATGGACGCAGGACCTAGGAGTTGGTTTCTCAAGCTCTCCAGGTGATTCTGATGAGGCACATTGAAGTAAGTGGGAGAACAGCTAGGGTGTACTTAAACTTTTGCTGTTCTTCTAAGAGATATGTTGGGTTCATATCATTTTAATGTTCTCCATTTTTATTCTGTAAATTGTCCTTAAAATCACAGAGTGTCACTTGTGATGTACTGTGTAGGTCAAGATAGTTGCAAAGTTTTGTCCAGGTTCAAGGGCAGGGTATACAGACTCCATCTATCAATGAAGGAGCAGCAGGTTCACATTATAAAAAGTACATGCAGGATGGAAATAGAATTATACCATATTTGAAACATACAATCAGCAAATACCCTCTGAAGCCTAAATGTATTTAAATATGTAAGACTGAGAATAAATATGATAATTATGTTTAAAACAGAAAATCAATGAATGAATAAAATGGAATTAATTTTTATGGACAAAGAAAATGAAGACTTTTTGGTTTAGAAAGATTAGATTAAATTTGTAAGCCTTAAAGTTCCCTCTACTTAAGAGATTCAAATAAGATGATAATTTACCAGTATTCTGTCTATAAGCTATAAAACAAGAAAAATATTTAGAGGAGACCAGAGAAACTCAAATCTATAAGTTAAAAGAAACTGATACTATGTGTTTATAATTTCCCTGGAAAAGGATATGTAGGTCCCATGAAGTATTAATCAGAATGTTTGACAACTGATCCTTGAGAAGCTCGAATAAAAGTTCATAAAGCATTCATTAAAGTAGAAGTTTCTGGCAATTGAAACTGGCCCTACGTATATGGAAGGAGAAGATTTTTTTAAGTTGTATATGCAAACATAGGAAAACCAAAACTCAGCATCTTGGATGAGGAAAGGAATAGGAATCAAGCAAACAATCAGACAGAATAAATAACTGAAGGAAACTGAGAAGAATGAGAAAATTCATGGTCAAGGCAATGGATTACAAGTAATAAATCATAAAGCAAGAGGAGAAACTGGGCCTTCCAAAGCCTTGGAAGATATGCTGGAGGCTCCAAGGCTTAGTTATAAGCTCATTTGCCCTTGAGGCCTTGAAGATGGTTGATGAGGCTACTATGTCAGATTGAATATTCAATCTGAACATTTATAAAGTGCTATTTACTACTAATAGATTATAAGCACAGGTTCATAATTCAGCTGAACATTTCATCTGATCTGGGCCAGACTTGGCTGATCTTGGATGAACTCTCTCGGGCATCTGTAGTCAGATACATGCAGAGTTATAAAAGCACATTGGTGATTTTTATTGAGTTTTTCACATATCTATGGCCTTTGCTGGCAAAAATTAGATGAACCTGCTTTGCCGTATGGGGACTTCTTCATCTGGCCATTGAGCAAGGGTCTAAAAGACACATGGAATTGTGAAAGGCCTTTTGGAGTCTGGAACTGGGACAAGTATGCCCTCATTTTCTCTTCATTCTATGACTCCAGAGCACCTTAGATTTGAGGGGTAGAGAAACAGATCTCACTTCTTGATGAGAGCTGCTTAAAACTCCCACTGAAAAGGAGGATGGGTCTAACGAAGACATCAGTGGAAGCCATTTTTACATTCTACCATGGTCTTTGATAGAATCAGGATTAGTTTCTAGTGGCCCAGGGAAAGGGAGAGATGGTTGGTTGGGCTGGGGAGATTGATAATGAGTGTATAAACAAAAAAGCAGGGAAACAATAGACAAGTAAATAACATAATAAGATAATGTGTAAGTAAGGTAAAAAAAAAAAAACATGGGGATAGAACATTTTAAGAAAAGAAACATGTACAAAAATTTTGGGTTAGAATGAGCTGGCACATTTGAGCACAACGAAAGCAAATGTGGCTGCTGTGCAGTGATGGAGGGCTAGGGATGGTGAGTAAAGTGGGTACCTTTGGGCTCAGTCATATTAAGCCTTGAAGGACAATGTAGAGTTGGCATTTGTATCGTAGACATTGGAAGATTTTAGTTAAGATAAAGAACTCTTTTAGGTTAGACCCCATTTTGAGGTTTCAATAAGGTATATATCCTCTAATGACATTTATTGTTGAAAATATATATTTCTGAGTGTTCTTTATGCCACTTGTAGTTTTCTCTTCCAGTGACAATTTTGGTTGCTAAGATTGCTGTCAGCAGGCCCTTCTCTTGGCAAATGCTGTTTCCAGTTCAGTGGCCTCATGTTACCTTAATGAACCACATTGCCCAAAGGGCCAATATAGGAGAGAGAAGAATTGAAGTTCAGAGTAGGGGAGAACGTATTATAATTGCCATATGTAGCACTTCCTTGTACCTCCATACTTTTTTTCTGTAACAAATAATTAAGTAGGATACAAATGAGAGTATATTTATTGCGAGAAAGATTTGTGATTAAGTTTCTAAGTATAAAATCAGTGGGACCTACAAAGTCTATCAAGTTTTCATCTACTGGAGATCCAGAGAATAAAATTCTTCTAGGCAGAATACTATTAAACTAGAGTATGGAAGTTACTTTATCTCCCTTAGTCGCTGCTGTTAGGAAGACCTTGACTGACTAAAGAAAGTCCTTTCAAGCCATGCCTACACAGGACCAAAAAGAGATAAACTAAATATTAAAATCAAATGTAGTCACACACCCACACCTCCCCTCACCCACATACTCCAAAACATAAAACCTGTTTCCTAAAGTAATTCCTCCTGAATTTTTCGCATCATGGCACACAGAGAAAGTGAAAGTGTGGAGCACCTGGGTGGCTCAGTCGGTTGAGCATCTGCCTTCAGCTCAGGCCATGATCCCAGGATCTTGGGGTCAAGGCCATATCCCGCTGAGCTCCGTGGGCAGGGGAGCCTGCTTCCACACCTCCCCCTTCTTGAACTCTCTCACTCTCAAAAAAATAAATACATATATAACTCTTTGAAAAAAAAAAGGTGATAGTGTTTGTAGATCACATTAGAATAAACAGGTGAGACTGCTTATTGAAGAAGGTGATTCTCTTCAATGAGTTTAGACTCCAGAGATTCAGTCTTACTATCCCAATGATTAGGGGACCACTATTTCAGCACATGTATAACCTATTTCGTACACTCTGGTTATTAAAAAATGACAACTGAAAACTAAAATTTAAAAATAATTTCATTTTATAAGAACTAAATTTTATTAGTCTGCTTATGTCTTGGATGCAAATATTTTCTGATATTATTGATCCAAATGCATGTTAATTTGGGCTTTTGCAGGCAGCATCGCCCTGATTCTTTTCTCTAATGACAAAGTTCTTAAAAGTTGAGGGATAGGACTAGTTAAGAATGGTTGCATGCTAAAAAATAAATAAATAAATAAAATAAAATAAAATTTGCATGTCTATATGGCAATTCAAATGAAGAACCAAAATACAATAATTATAGTTCGGGAAATTCTCAATGGGGTAAGGAATTTGTGTCGTAGCAATATTATTTTCATTAGCAACAGGTTTTTTTGTTTAGCTCTAAAAAATGAGTATGTCATGGGGCACCTGGGTGGCTCAGTGGGTTAAACCGCTGCTTTCGGCTCAGGTCATGATCTCAGGGTCCTGGGATCCAGTCCCACATCGGGCTCTCTGCTCGGCAGGGAGCCTGCTTCCCTCTCTCTCTCTCTGCCTGCCTCTCCGACTACTTGTGATTTCTCTCTGTCAAATAAATAAATAAAATCTTTAAAAAATAAAAAAAAAATAAAAAAAAATAAAAAATAAAAAGGTTCAGTAAAACAGATCTCTTTAAAAAAAAATAAAAAAAATAAAAAATGAGTATGTCATTCTTGACATACTCTTCCTGTCATACTTGTTCACAATAGTCCAACAATCATCAAGATACAAGCTAGAAGCACGTTGTGCATATGATGAGTTTTAGCACCACACAAGTAGCCATGTTTATATGATTTGGAAGATAGCTCAGTAATTTTCCACTTAAATTTCTGTCTGTGAGTCTGCAATGGAAACGATTCTTTTGGTTGTGGCTTTTGCTGCCTTAACATTTGTTGTTACTGTTTTGGTTAGGTAATGCTTGCCTTATTTTCCTTTTTGTTCTATTTGAATCAGATACTCTCAATTATGCAGTGGCTTTGAGAATATATTTCATTTATTTATTTATTTATTTGGTGTTTATTTTATTTTATTTTTTAAAATTTTTTATTTTTTATAAACATATATTTTTATCCCCAGGGGTACAGGTCTGTGAATTGCCAGGTTTACACACTTCACAGCACTAACCAAAGCACATACCCTCCCCAATGTCCATAACCCCACCCCCTTCTCCCAAACCCCCCCCCCCCAGCAACCCTCAGTTTGTTTTGTGAGATTAAGAGTCACTTATGGTTTGTCTCCCTCCCAATCCCATCTTGTTTCAATAAGTCAAGCAGAGAAAGAAACTATCATATGATCTCCCTGATATGAGGAAGTGGTGATGCAACATGGGGCTTAAGTGGGTAGGAGAAGAATCAAAGAGAATATATTTTAAAGGGAATTTTCTATTTTCCTAGACAGGTTTTTGAAGCTCCTTTCCATGTTCAGATACCTGTTTCTTACAGCTTTATTGATTTTGGTCTAATTACTGCATCCAAATTGTGTCATCTCTCTGTATTAAGGATGTGTTACAGCTTTTGTCTCAAGCTGTTAGTCCATACTTCATTAATGATGCTTTTTAAAGGTTACAGAAATTTTCTATTGGAAGAACTGTTCCATAATCCATCATTTAACATTTTGCAGGTATATTTTCTGGGCATTAAATATTTCCATTATCATTAATATTACTCAAAGAATATTAATGAAGTGTCAATACACTGGAGAATACAGAACTTGTGGAAGTAGATACCTTCTATCAACAGCCAGTTAATAATCTGAGGAAAATATTATATACTTTTCTCCCAGTTTGTTGAGAATATTAAACTTTTGGACATGGATAGCGAAGTCTCTTCCATTTCATGCCTGTGTGTTATCTTTAAATAACTGGTGTGGGGCACCTGGTTGGCTCACCTGGTTGGGCGCCTGCTTTCAGCTCAGGTCATGGCCCCAGGGTCCTGGGATGGAGCCCTGCATGCAGGGAGCCTGTTTCTCCCTCTGCTGCTCCCCCTGCTGGTGCTTGCTCTGTCACCCTCTCTATCTCTGTCAAATAAATGGATAAATTCTTTAAGGAAAAAATAACTATGTGCGAGTGAGCCAATGGACAAACATGCTGGAGCATAAGGAAGCAGCTGCACTTTGTTCTTTGGTAGCAGATTAATATTGTCCTTTCTTTTCATGTGTGGTGGGTTTTTTTGTTGTTGTTATTTTTGTTTGTTTGTTTGTTTGTTTGTTTTTTTTTTTTTTTTTTTTTTTGAGTGGCATGAATGATCGCATCAGCAGTAGGAGACAGAGGAGGAAACATCCTGCTGTACAGAGGATATAAGTGGACTCTGGTTCATTGTTGCACCTTCTGCTTTCTTCCCTATAATGCACCCTTGAGGAGCACCTAAAGAGGTTCCCCAAGCTTGTGCATGGGAGAGCGTATCTAGCAAAGCTTCTTCTTCAGAGCATGTAGGAAAAACAAGGAACTTGGGGCCAGGTATTTCTAATTGCTCTGTTTTAGATTCTACATCCGTGACATTTCTCTTAGGATGTGGAACCATGCATGGACGACAGTCACAAAAACGCTTTCACATTTAAATTGATCACTGAAGAGGACAGGTAAACTCAGTGAGGGCAGATAGCCTGGTCCTTGAGTGACAGCCCTGAATGATGTGACTTGTAGAGTATATTGGGTAGTTTGGTTTTTCTTTTACCCTTAACTCTTCCCTATGCCAGCCTTCTAAGTGTTTTCTAGATCTGTCCCCTTCTTCTCCATCTGCAAACACTGTCTTGGACGTCACCCTCCTCACTTTGCTATCTGATCAATGAAAAAGACTAGTAAGCAGTTTTTTCAGCCTTGTTCAAGTCCGTCCTTTACTAAACCATCAGGTGGTTCTAAAATGCAAATCTGGGGGAGCCTGGGTGGCTCAGTGGGTTAAGCCTCTACCTTTGGCTCAGGTCATGATCTCAGGATCCTGGGGTCAAGCCCTGTGTCAGGCTCTCTGCTCAGTGGGGAGCCTGCTTCCCCCTCTCTCCCTGTCTGCCTCTCTGCCTACCTGTGATCTCTGTCTGTCAAATAAATAAAATCTTAAAAAAAGTGTAAATCTGATCCTGTCCTTTCTTTGTTTAAAACTCTTGAAGGGCTCCCATTGCCCAAAGGACACAGTCTAAGTTTCTTAACATAGAAATCAAAGCTCTGCGTGCTAGACTCTTTCTCCCTTTCACTTTCCCTCTATGCTCACTTTCCCTCAGCAACACTGAACCCTTGTTATGCAGTTTCTCTTTCTCATACCTTTGCTCATAATATCCTGTCTGCTTGAAATATGCTTTTTTTTTTCTCCTATTCATGTTTGGCTCTCCTTCATCCTTTAAAACTCTGCACTAGTATGCGGAGCTCCTTCTCAACTCCTCCAGGAATGCTCCCTGCTCCCTTCCAGGCAGGGTTAGATGCCCTCACTCCGTGCCCCATATGTTCGTAATGCATTTCCTTTATAATGACACTTGCTATATCATCTATGTGTTCATCATCACTATTATACTGCAAGCTCTTTGAGGACAGAGAATCCGTCTTATTCTTTGAATTCTTGGCTCCTTACCAGGTACATGACTCACTGAGAACACCCAGTATGTGTTTGTATAATGAATCAACTAAAATGCTTTTGTGAATAGATAAAGCCCTATGAAGGAGAGAGAGAGAGAGAGAGAGAGAGAGAGAGAGATAAGAGAAACCTGGAATGAGTCTTTGGAAATACCCACAAATTATGTCCTTTATTGTATTCTATTTGGTCTTTGTGTTCCTATTCTTATCTTTACATCAAAAGCTATAACTGATTTCCTACTTTCTCAGAACCACTTAAAAATTGTGGTATGGTTCTCAACACACAATACTGTGCATTCGGTGAATATGTGTGATTGACTGATAATCCTTGGGACACTGCTGAGATATCACTCAGTGGCAAGACCGAGCAATGTATAACAAAAGTTGGTTCAGAGCAGAGATATAAATACTCGATATTACATTACAAGGAATGTTATTGTGCCTTATAGAAAAACATATGAGAACATTTGTTAAAAGGCAGAAACATGAAAAACAGAAAGACCCATCCTCCAGTGTGTTTATCTCATAATTTGTCATTCATCAATTATCTCCCTAATCTCTCTCTCATGGTACCCGTCACCCATGTCCCACCATCAGTCATTGTTAGTTTAGTGCAGTGGCATATATTTTATTTCAGTAGCATGATCGAACATATTTGTAAACGGGAGGGAAAACTGAATGTCAGCATTAACTGTTTACATATATCCTATTATTTATCTAGAAGTCAAGGTCATTTTCTTCTTCCTGCCATGGCTATACAGGCAAACAACTTTTTACCTGGTGAAAGAGGAACAGTTCCATCATTCCTATCTACCTAGAAAATCACAACTAAATGCATTCCATAAAATCGTTCCATGTGAAACTGGCATCAATTAGTGCACTGAACTACTCATTCTCTCCGAAGAAAATGTCATTTAAGAAATATGAAGATATTACTTCATTGTACTAAGAGGAAAAACTAGGCATCAGGAGGATTCTTATTCAAGCACCGAGAGCTATTAAAACCTTACCTGAGGTGCCCTGTAGCAGGACCTCTTTCACATCCTGTCTTATCTTTGACAGCCTGTCTTAATGCTGAATCTTAAGGCCAGAAGCAGGCCACAGCTCAGAAGGGTGAACACTGTATCTATTGCACTAGATTCTATAGTTAATGCTTTTGTCCTTGGGTCTCTCCTGTCACTTACTCTCTTTATCACTCTGTGCGTCCATGAAGCTCATGACAGTTGACATACGTCAATCAGGAAAGGTTTACTCTCTCTCTTTGCCACTCAAAAGACACTTAAAGAATTGAGGCAACACAATTCTGTTGAATTGTACATTTGCCCACAAAGGGATGTTTCACATTTATCTACAGAGCAGCTAGCTAGCATGAAATGAGACATGGTTAGTTCCAGTTATATCCTTGATCTTTCTTAGCAGAGATAAAATTCCTTGATGGAATATCTAAAATTCTTAATAAAACTTCCTGGAAGCCTGCAAACTTCTTGGCAGCATATGTGAATTTAGGAGAAAGAAATAGTCACAAATGTGTCATGTTAAAAAGGACTGATTGGATATTTTGGGGGTCAAAAATGGAAGAATTACTGAACACTGGCATGATTTTCTTTCTGATATGCCCTGAATGTTATGTATGTTTCCCTAAAATATAGAAAATATGTGAAAAGAGGGAGAATTAATCTATAATGAAACCATGGATCTTGAACAACTTCTTGACATACCTTATAAAGAATATATGACAGGGGCACCTGCAGTGGGTTAAAGCCTCTGCCTTCAGCTCAGGTCATGATCCCAGGGTCCTGGGATTGAGCCCCTCATCGGGCTCTCTGCTCAGGGGGGAGCCTGCTTCTCCCTCTCCCTCTGCCTGCCTCTCTGCCTACTTGTGATCTCTGTCAAATAAATAAAATAAAAATCTTAAAAAAAAAAGAATATATGACAGAAACAAGAAAATTTTGGACAAAATGGAAGACTGAGATTTAACTACTATTCTAAAATGGTTAATATGATGTTGTTTTCAATAATGTAAGTGATACAGTTGTGAATTACCCTGACAATGGTCCTTATCTTGGAAAGACAAGGATTTGGGACACGGAGGAGCTAACAGTGAAGTGCAGTGAGGGGCACACTGCTCGAGGTCTAGTGTCATTTTCCTAGGATGTGTTGGCTCTAAAGGAGGTATTGGAGGTATTGAGATTCCATGTCATTTTAATTCTTCACAGGCCTTCTTAAACAGAGAGGTGGCCTGGTATCAAATGATCTTTTAGAGGGAGCAAAAAGAAGGCAGGAATTGGTGAGACAACAGTAATCCATCCAACAACATATAATTACTAGAGGAAATCATAAATGTAATGACCAAAAGATGAAGAATATTATTGAACCCCAAGGAATTGACCACACCCTCTGTGCAGAGGATATAGCGGATTTGGAATTCAGAGATGGAAGTTTATATATTAGTTGCATGCTGTCCCGAGGAATTCATCATTTCCACTGTTTTCATGCCTCCAACACTCTCAAGCAGTTAAAGAATAAAACAGAGAATCAAAATAAATAGTATTTAGTTCTCCTACTGAAGATAAAAGATGACTCTGATATCTTATTTTTTTTTTTTTTTAAAGATTAGCTAATGGGACTCCACCCATGCTATCTTTTTACACATTGCAAAACATATACTCTGGTTTCCATTTAAAGATGATTACTAGAAAAGATTTGATGTGCAAAAAACAACACAAAAGCAAATGAAGGAATGGATTAACATTCAAAAAATCAAGACTGAATTTTGGAAGAGGAATTTACTTAGAAAGAAAAAGAAATTTCAGAAAAAATTATATGCAGTCTCAATGAACTTAAATAGAACAGGGAATTCCTATGAAACAAAGGATCACATAAAATAAAGTTACTGACAAATCCAGGAAAAGAAATTGAGGAGACACATGAAATATTAAAATATTTAAAAACCACTTCTTTTAAGAAAAAAAAACAACAACTAAAAGAACCGGTGAAATAAAAATCAGAAATTGCACAACAACAATAAACACTAAAAATCAAAAACATGATATGGGAGGTAAGTTAGATAAGATCATATATACTGCAAAAGGAATATTATACGAGCAAAATGTTTAGAAAATCGTAGGTGTGCAGAAATGGCTATCTATCTACCTAATTTCACAAATAGATGATAATTAGTGTTTCTCAGGAAGAGAGCTCAACAATTGAGCTCCAAAAATATTTAAAGATGTATAGAAAAAGCTTTCTTTAAAGGGAAAATTGAACACACATATTTTATGACTTATCTATTGCTGTATAAGAAATCAGTGCAGAATTTAAAGGCTTAAAACAGTAACAACTTCTTTAAAAATATTCTCTCATGACTTCCTGGATGGTTCTGGCTCAGAACTCTCATGTGGTAGCTCGAGCTAGAAGATCAGGGCATCTTTCTCTCTCTTCATAGAAAGATCTTTTGGCTGCTCCATGTGGTCTCGCCATGGGCTAGTTTGGATCTCCTCAGAGCATCAGGGCCTCAGAACACTTGGACTGCTTACCTTGTGACTGAAGACTTCGAAGAGCTAATGTTTTAAGGGAAGAAAGCAGAATGGATGGCTTTTTTTAATCATCTGCTCTCAAAACTTGCCTGGAGTCTCATCCTCTATAGTCAGAAGCCTGCCAACATTTCAGACAAGGGACCATACACCCACCTCTTTTTGAGTGCAATATCATTTTGAAGATGAGCATGTGGGATAGACAATATTGTGATTTTGAACACACAATCCATCATGCATATTGAAAGAGGTTACTGTAAGTATAGTAAGATTTAATAATAAACTAATAGAGAATCACAGGCAAAGATATAACATAGTGAGAGTTTTGAACATTAAGGTCAAGGAAAAAATAATATCATCATTCTTGAAGAAGAAACAATCACAGGTAAGAGGAAGTTCAGGCTAGTCTGTGATTTCCACATAGTAATATTCTGGAACAGGAAATGATGATACATTTTCTTTGGAGTTATAAGTTGAAAAGACTTTTCCCCAGTAACATGTCTACTTTGTATGTACAAGTTTCATGTATAGAGATGACAAAAAGAATATTTTAAATATGTACAGGCTGAGTATATATCATCTATTAACCATTATGAAAAATCTTCCTGAAGACCAAACCTAGTCACATTAAAAATAGAAGAATAAAAATTCAAAATAAAGAAATCATGAATAGGCTTTTTGTTTAAACATCGGAATATAAAATCAGTATTTTGCTCTTGTTTTCTAGAAGTCATTCAAAAGTACCAAGGAGAACAATGAAGAAAAGATAGTAATACTATATTTGATGAAACTGAAAGACAGCTAAAACCCCAATCACCAGATATAAAGTAGTAGTAGTAATAATAATAATAATAATAATAATAATATAAGCATAGAGGGTGGGAGCAAGCTTTTGGAAGTGATTAATAATGGTTTTTGGCAAAGATTTTCACAATGGTTTTAGGGATACAGGCTCATGTCTAAACTCATTAAGTTGTATACATTAAATATGTATACCTTTTTGTATGTCAATTATACCTCAATAAAGTGGTTTAAAAAAGATATTTGGAAGGGTGGCTTACGATAGAGGGCATGCAGCAGAGGAAGTAGGAGAAAGCCAATAAATGATGATAAGAGCTTTAGATAAGAGTAGGAGCCAGCAAAAAATACTGTATCAATGATGAAGATCATGCCAGGTGATAAACCAAAGTTCCTTATTTTCAGCTACAGATGTAACAGTAAACCTGACATGAGTTTTACTTGACCCAGCATGGTTCCAGGAAGCAGAGGAATTGAGACAATCCTATAGGCAATACATATGTCCAAGCAATGCACATATGTATTGCCTGTTGCAGTATAGAAAGAGGCTTTGAATTGAGAAAATTGATGCCCATTTCCATTGCACTGGAAAAAAGTCATGCCCAGAACCCTTGATCATAAGAAATCTAGCCTGTCCTGAATACTATTGCTTTCTGTCACTGATGTGTACTCCCAGCAAGTAGTTGCTGCGGGAAACATTTACCTTCCTCATTGTTACAAGGAGGCACCAGCACAGGATCTGTTCAAAGACAAAATCAGAAAAAAAGGAAGTTTTTACTATAAATTTAAGAATATGTTAGTAAGTTAAATTTTCTATCAAGTAAGAGATAAAGCCAAAAGGCAAAAGTTCTGGGAAGATATGTAGAGACAATAAATATTATCAGCTGGTAGTATACACGAAAGTATGGAAATAACATAAAACTATTAAACAAATTCAGCTAAATTTGCAAGATGTTCATTGAAGAACAGATTATTGTGGAAAAAAAATGAAAAAAAGTAAATGACGTTAAATAGAAAAAATACATTAATAGGAGACTTATACAATTAAGAAAAGAGACATTAAAAAAAAAATGACTGATTTGGAAGTCTGATGCACAACTGGAATCCTCTATCGAAAAACAGGAACAAAAGAAACATATAACTATTTTTGAGATTAAAAAGACATGAATTTACAAATTGAAAGGTCAACTTGTGTTCTTCCCAGTAGAAAATGAGCAAGAATGGTTAACAATAAGGCAAGGAAGGGAAGTTATTTGTCTTTTAACATACGAAAAGAATTCACTGGAAATACAGATGAGAATATAAAGTAACTTATTATATAAATTAGTTCAACTTACATTTCTCCACAGCAACCTTTTATGCAAGCAGTCAATAGAATAATACCTACAAAATGCCAAAGGAAAGAGAAGGCACCCAAGGTGTTTATGTCTAACCCACTGTCATTTAAATATAAAGGCATTAAGCATGTTTTTGAGTGCTTTAAATGCTCAGTCCCCCAAAGTTTATTTTAGAATTAAAAAAAAAAGAGTAGTAGAGTTGTTTAATAAATACTCTTATATATCCTCCACTTGAATTCCACAATTTTTACCTTTTTGGGGACATATTTGGTTTATCTCCAGACTCATTTCATCCTTTCCTTTTTTTTTTCCCTCCCTTATCCTCTCCTTCTCTCTCTCTTTTTCATTCTGACTCTTTCTCTCTCTCTCTCTAAATATATATGTATATATTTAAAAGTAAGCTTGGGACTTCAGGCAACTTTATTCCTAATTACTTGAATATTCATTTCCTAAGAATAAGGTCAATTCCCTACTTAACATTAAACTGTTATTACATCTAAGGAATATAAAATTGTTCCATAATTTCACTTAATATCCAGTCCATATAAAATTTTTCTAAGTTGTTGTAATTATATATTTTACAGTTTGCTTTCTTAGGAATTAGGATCCATCCTAGGTGGATGATTTGCAATTGGTGATTTTGTCTGTTTGGTTTCTTTTAGTAATAAAGTCCCTTGACTTTAATTTTTTTGTAACAATGTCTCTCTCTCTATATATATATGGAATATTTTCCCCCATTAGTTCTTTTTGAGGAGTTTCATTGGACGACAAACTTAGTTTATCAAGCTATAACTGGCAAAATTACAACAAAATACTCAGTTCTGATCACTGGATATATTTTAGTATTACTTATAGTAGAGGCTAAGTCTCTGTGACAAAATGACTCCAAATTCACTGACCTAAATTGGACAAAAGTTTTATTTTTTACTGTTTTCATGAAATAACTGTGATGTGAGCAGTCCAGGGCTGTCATGGTGAGTATCCTCTAGGAAGACATTCATGGACCTAGGTATTTATATCTTATTTCTTCACTATCTCCCAGGATGATTACATACTTCATCTCTGCAGTTTAGATTGACTCATTTCCCATCCAGAAAACAGGGGAATATGGAAGCCAACAGCAGGTAGCTTCTTCTTTAAGGAAATATCCTGGAAGTAGGAAACAGTTTAATTAATACTCAACTAGTTAAACAGTCAAAAAGGTATACCTCACTGTGTTAGACCCTGAGTAATGTAGCCTCTTGTTTGATGACTAGAGCCCAAATAAAATGAAAGGAAATAATTATTAAAATGCAAAATGAAGGTGTTATTGGGGTATCACTAGCAATATTTATTAAATTTGAATGTATTGATAATGCTAAAAAATGTGGGGATGGGAAGTACAGTATAGAATACAAATGCCAAATGCACTGGTAATGTAAAGAGCAAAAATTAGAGGGAAAAAGACACCATGTATTATGTAGAGTAATGGTGATTTCTTCATTTCTATTAACTGGAAGTCAAAGGAAATCATTTAAAAGCACCTATCAAAAAAGAGAAATATAACCAAATTTAGAGTATCATGGTAAATATGGTCAATAACCATTGACCAAAAATGAGAGTGAAGACAAAGGAAGAGAGAAAAAGAAAACTAAATTTATCAATTATAGTATAAAATTAATATATGTTGTCTGAAAAAGTGGTGGGCTACCTGTATTAGATAAGATTATACATTAAATTACAAGCATAAATACCAAGATGTAATAAAGAAAACTTTAAAAGATGTTTAAAATAAGTAAATTATGTTTCAAAGATGTTTAAAAGAAGTAAAATGTCAGAAAAATTAAAAAATCAGAAAGTAGAGTGCCTGGGTGGCTCAGTGGGTTAAGCCGCTGCCTTTGGCTCAGGTCATGATCTCAGGGTCCTGGGATCGAGTCCCATGTCGGGCTCTCTGCTCAGCAGGAGGCCTGCTTCCCTCTCTCTCTCTCTGCCTGCTTCTCTGTCTACTTGTGATCTCTCTCTGTGAAATAAATAAATAAACTCTTAAAAAAAATCAGAAAGTATAGCATAAACTAGACTGACAAGAGAAAATAATCTTATAAACAACTGTAAATAAATAGACATATCGATAAATAGGATTTTCAGAACAGATTACAAAGGAAAAACCCCATGCCATGCTGCTTACAAGAGAATGGACTTCTAAAGTAATTTAGAAAGATTAAAAAACAAAAATGTGGGCATAGATTCGCCAAGCAAATGCAAACAAAAAGAAGCTGAGTTATGCTTTCACATTCAGTTAAGTCTGAAGGCAGGACCTTGAAGAATTAATGGAGACAAAGAAGAATAACGTTAAGATGTGCAATTAACAATAAAGATCTAAAAGTTATGGATGCCTATGAACAAACAAACCTAACATTATTATGCATAAAATAGATACTACAGTAGATACCATATATCTCAGAGAAATGCAAATTAAAATAACAATGAGATACTACTACAAGCCAATTAGAATGACCAAAAGTCTGGAACACTGACAATTAGCAAATATTGGCTAGGAGGTGGAGAAACTCTTCACTGTTAGTAGGAGTGCAAAATGGTATGGCTATTTGGGAAGACAGTTTGGTGTTTTCTTACAAAGTGAAACATACTTTTACAATATGACCCAGCAACTGTGTTCCTTGATATTTACCCAAAGGAGCTGAAAACTTACATCCATACAAACACTCACACACTGATGTGGAGTTGCTTTACTTATAATTGTTAAAACTTGGAAGCAACCAGATGTCCTCTAGTAGGTAAAAGGATAAATGAATAGTGAAACATACAGACAGTGGAATATTACACAATACTAAAGATATATGAGCTCTCAAGCTATGAAAACCCATTAAAAACTGTAAATGCTATCACTAAGTGAAGGGTGTTAATCTAAAAATTCTACATATTGTATGATTTCAATATATGACATTCTGGAAAACACAAAACTATGGAGACAATAAGACGTTTAATAGTCACCAGGGGTCCATGGGGTAGAGATGAATAGGTAGAGTGCATAAGATTTTTAGGGCAGTGAAACAACTCTGAATGATATCATAATGATAGATAAGTCTGAAACAATGGAATGTACTACACCAAAAGAGAATCCTAGGGTAAGCTATGGGTTTTAGGTGATTATTATGTGTCAGGTTTACTCATCTATGGAACAAACGTCCTACTCTGGTGAGTAATGTTGATAGTGGGGGAGGCTGTATGTGTGGGGGGGCAGGGATTACACAGGGAATCTCTGCCTCTTTCTCTCAATTTTGCTCTGAACCTGAAACCACTTTTTAAAAAAACAAAACCAAAGTACAGTAGAAGGAAAACAGACAAACAAAAACAGGGAAGAGTTACTTAAAAAAGATTATGAATCAATCTCACTATGACCATGGAAGCAAAATTCCAAAGTAACCAGGAACACATTAAGATAATTATATACTTTTTGCAATGGTATTTTATCAAGAAATGAAAGAATAGTTCAATGACAACTAAAATTAATCATAATAATAGAGTAAAATAGAAATGCCAGACTGTCATTTTCATGTTGAAAAAACCATTTTTCAAAATTAAATATTTATTCCTTTTTAAAAAATATTTATTCTTGATATGAACTTTTAAAAATATATATATTTATTTATTTATTTATTCCAGAGAGAGTGAGCAGTGGGGCAGGGGGGTGGTTGGGAGCAGAGGGAGAGGGAGTATCTCAAGCAGACTCCCTGATGGGCAGGGAACCTGACATGGGGCTCCATCTCAGGACCATGAGATCAAGACCTGAGCTGAAATCAATAGTCCAACACTTAACTGACTGAGCAACCCAGGCACCTCTCTTGATATTACCTCTTAAAAATAAAGTAAAAAAAAAAAAATCCTAGTGTGATAAAATAAACAGATCAAACAAAAGACTGCTACAATCCTTGTTGAAACACTTTTAGAAGAACTCCCATCTGTGTCAAGAAAGGGCACATACTTCACAATCCCCATTAATTGGATTGAGTCTGCAGACACTAACCAATATATTTAGATATGAAAAAGAAATGACAAAAATTGGAAAGAAAGATTTTAAAATATTACTGCTTGCAGATGAAATGCTTATATATTTGAAAAACTTAAAAATCTCAATTAAAACCACTAATAAGAATTCAGTAAGAAGGTAGGTACAAAATTAATATATAGTAAACAAGTCCACTGATACAATGCTATATGATATAAGACAATAAACGAATTTACTTACATTATCAACAATTAAAGACAGAATGCCTAGTATATTAATTTTTTATGGCTGCTGTAACAAATTATTGCAAAAGTAGGGCTTTAAAAAATACAGATTTATTATCTTACAGTTCTGGATGTGACAAGTCCGAAATGGCTCTAAATGAGTTGGAATCAAAGGATCAGGAGGACTGCATTCCTTTTGGTTGCTGTAGGAGAGAACACATTCTTTCCCCTTTACAGCTTCTAGAGGCTGCCCACATTCTTTGGCTCATGGTGCTCTTCTTCCATCTTCAAAGCCAATTCGGGCCAAGTTCTTTCCACACTGCTAGATCTCTAATTCTTCCTCCACTGCCTTCTCTTTTCACTTATAAAGGAGCCTTTTGATTGCAGGGGGTCCACCTGAATAATCCAGGGTAATCTCTACATCTCAAGATCAGCCTATTAGGAATCTTAATTCTATCTATAACCTTTATTCCCCTTCGCCATGTAACATAATATATTCATGGTTTCTGAGTTGATGAGGACATCTTTGGGGCCCGAAGGGGCATAACTCTGCCTACTATACGTAGCCATGACCAACTCAAGAGACATACTATATTCTTGGATAAGGAGAAATAGCATGTACTTGGATGGTAAGAAACAGCATCACAAAGATACCTATTATCCCTAAATTAATCTATACATTTAATTAAAACAATCATAAAAAACCCTAATAATTTTGGAAGGAGGTGGTTCTAAAATACAAAGGGAAACTGAAAACAAGCAAGAATAAATAGGAAAATTCTGAAAGGAAGTGTAAGAGGTGTTACCAGGTATTAAATAGTATTACTAAACCTTAAGAATTCAAACAGTGTGATATTGCTCATGAATAAACAAATATATCAATAGAACCACATAAAAAGTCCCTAACTAGGCACAAATCATATAGGAGTGTACTAACTGATAAAGATTGCATCTTAGTGTGGAAAGATTATTAAAACCAAACGGTGGTGGGGTGTCTTGGTAGCATCTGGACTAAAGAGTGTTCTTCCATGTCTCATATTTTATACCAGGGTACATTTCAAATGAAAAAAAAATTGAAGATAGAAATAAAACTACTTCAAAAACCAAAAAACTACTTTTACTTATGGGTAAAAATGTTATAATATTAGAATCAAGAAGGCCTTTCTATGACAGAAAGCTTAGAAGCCATAAGGAAAATGGTTGAAACATCCAACTATTTAAAGAGAATAAAAACAATGGCAGAATTGATCATAAGTATGTTCAAAATTCAAGCTTGGTAAAACTATTTGTAACCCATAGACAGAAGTCTAATTTTCCTTAAAAATAAAGCATTTCTACAAATTGAAGGAACAAAGACCAATAAACAAAGACATGGCAAATAAATAAAGAAATGACAAGATTATGAAAAGATAGCAAAAGAAGGAAAGAGTTTAGATTTTAGACATGTGAAAAGATCCTCAACCAAACTCACTCATGGTGAGGGAACTAAAAAGTAAATCTGGAGTGAGATACCGTTTGTTACCTTTCAAGGCATCCACAGTCCAAAGGGTTAATAGCCTATTCTGAAGGTGAGGAGAATAGCCACACCTCTTTACTGCTTGTGAGAATGTAAACTGGTACAATCCTTTTGCAGGGGAGGTATTGTCTACTGAAATTACACATTGCATACCTTAATGCCCAGCAATTTCATCTCTACAATTATTTCGCTTATGTACAAAGTAAAAAAATTATATATATGTATATTTATATATATATATATATATTCACTGCAATAACCTCTTTTTAGCAGCTAAGTGCTTCATACACACACACACACGCACATACACATGCACACACACGCACACACAAAACAAAACAAAAATCTATCAATAGGGGACAAGTTCAAATATGGCATATCAGACAATGGATATTATGTAGGTGTAAAATATAATGATAAAGGTCTTTGTGTAGAGTTATGGAAAGAACTTCATGATATATTTATAATTTTTTAAATAAAAAAGCAAAGAATAGACCAATGCATATAATGTTGAACCACTACCTGTATAAAAAAGAAGGCAAGAAGAATGTCTATGTGATAGTGAACACTTAGAAAGCACTTCCTACCTATTCTAGTAAAAAATGATTTCAATCCAATTACTGTCATTCTTTTCCATATAGCATAACCGAACATCTGTATTATTTACTGATTTACCTTCAGTACCTACCACAGAGCCCAACACATAGGTGCTCACTAGATATTTGATGATTAAATAAATAAAGGATTTCCTATATTAAAGATAACAAAACTAAAACTCAAGGAGCTTGAGTAACTTGACCCACATCACACAACCAATAAGTGGAAGGCTGTCATCTCTTAATATCACATATTTAGAAATATACACAGTCACAAATCCATCTCATTAGTTACCTGTGAAGACACCATCTGCTTGGAGGGGCATTGGGGACACAGGCAAAGGTCAGACTTTTTCTGTAAGGCCCCTTTATATTTTCTGAATTGTGAACTATGCGACTATATTACAGAGTTAAAAAAAGAAAACATATAGCTCATGAGTAGGAATGCTGACATAAAACACCAGAGGCAAGCACAATCTAAAAAAAACCATAAATAATATAAATGAACCATGTAAATATGGTTAATAACTGCTTTGAAAGGGACAATTCTTGAAATGCATCTTTAGTCACTTACGATTAGAAAATAACAGACTGGGATGAAACCTTAAATACAACCAAAAGAGCTGCGATGGAAAGTCAGGGTGAAGAAAGAAGATGGTGTTCTCACTTTAGCTTCTAGATCTCTGTCCAGAGAGTCTACCATTTTCAGAGTTTCTGAAAATGTCACATTGATAGATGCCCATATTATTTACATGTATAAACATAGTCTCAAATAGTATTAAAAACAGTTCCTACTCCTGTGGGCAATGAGATTAGTATAACAAAGAAAGACTACTGAAAGAAATTTATACATTAAATGGGCTTATAACTAAATTCCAACCCATGTTAATAAAATGTCTGAAATAACTCAGAAAAGTTGAAATAATGGGCAAGGATCTAATCAGCAAAAATAAGCAAAAAAGAAGAAAGAATGTTTAATATCAAAATACAATTTTGGAAAATATTAATTAAATGAGAGCATGATCCTTTTAAAATTACGAACTGAGTTCTTAATGAGCCTTTATGTACCAACTGACTTAACATCAGAATATCTGAAGAAAATATTGCAGGAACAGAAATAAGAAACAGATGCAAGAGCAACGGGTGAGAGAGAACTTAAGAGATAGTTTTTCTGTCCTTGTTATATCATGTATATAAAAGTTGTGCCTACATAAAAATCTAAACAATATTATAAAACATTAACATATTGTAGTCAAATAAATAAACATATGTACCAAAAGCTAAAATCTACAAAGAGATAATCTTCTTTTTAAATGGTCCCTGGAGCATTTTTTTTTAAATCATCACGTATTAGCCAAAAAGAAATTCCAAAGGGGAAAAATACCTCAGATCACATTCTGAAACCACAGTCTAACAAAGTAAAAAATAAATGTCAAATTTAGAAACAAAAACCCCAAAGCATTTGACATTTTAATACCATTATTTTCTAAAGAGCTCTTGGGGCAAGAACTAAAAAGCCACAACTGTAGAGTATTTATAAAATAATAATAACATGGCTTCAAATATTTTTAGCACAAACAAAATTAATGAAAGTCGTAAATTAAATAAAATCTTAAAGTTATGAAAAACAGCACAGTGGACCCAAGGAATATAGAGGGAAAAAGTAATGAAAATGAAAGGATAAATGAATTAGGGAACAGAAGAATGGTAGAGATGCCAACAGCTTATTCATATGGGGAAAAAAAAATTGAACCACTCACTTGCCCATTCAAGAATGCAGAATAAAATGCAGCACAAACATAAGAACATTAGGAGAAAAGAAAAATACCTATTGATGACGTTAAAGAATTTTAAGATAATATTTCACTGTTTCACCCAACTCCCTGTTAATAAATTGACAACCTAGATATGTAAATTATATTTGTTTAAAATAAACTATGTAAAATGAACCTAAGAAGGAAAGGAAATACAAAACACAAGGATACAAATAACAAGAGGGAGAAACTCACAATGTTCTGTGAGAGCTAAAAGATCTATACTTAAAAGAATCACAAGGTTCAGATGATTGCATAATTGAACTTATCAATCCAATCATGGAACATCTAATTTTCTTATCAAGTGAATTATTCCAGAAAAAAAAAAGGTCTGTTTTCTAATTTTTGCTATAAAGCCATATGGCTAAGATGCTAACATTGAAGAAATATAGCACAACATGAAAGACCGATATTTAAAAAATACACAGAAAAAAGCTATATGTTAAAAATAGCTCAATACAACTCTAGTAGGGTTTATCCCAAGGACTATAAATAAGGTTTAACATGATAAAATTTATTAGTATAATTCACTACATTTAAATTAAAGGATAAAAACATATAATTATTTTGATAGGTAGGAAAAGGCTTTGACAAAAATCCATCTTGGTCCTGGATAAAACTTGATATATACATTATAATAAGCAAATATTCCAAATATTCCAAACAAGACAAACTGTTTTGGAGAAACTTGAAAAACTTCAAACAAAACTTTGAAATTCTTTGTTGGCAACCCCACATCTACTTTCCTGTTTATGAAAAAGGGAAGTGGTAGTCGAGTAGGGCACCTGGGTAGCTTAGTTGGTTAAGTCTCCGACTCTTGATTTTGGCTCCACTCATGACCTCAGGGTCATGAGATTGAGGTCTGTGTTGGGCATGAAGCCTGCTAAAGATTCTCTCTCACCCACTTCCCTCTATTCTTCCCATCCCCTCCTCCTCCATGCTCATTCTTTCTTAAGAAGAAGAAAAAAAAGAGGAAGAAGGAGAGGGGGAGGGAGAGGAAGAGGAGAAGGAGAGGGGCAAGGAGGAGTTGTTATTGTTAACGGTGTAAGTTAAATAACACCAAGATGAAACAATCAGATAAATTCATATTTTGTGAAAATATGAAGGATGATTCATAAATACATGCATATATAAATATACAGGGAGAGCAATTATAATCATATATATGATTCTTAAGTGTTCAGTGATGAAACATTAGAAAAAATGATTGTCCTATCAACACTATTTTTCATATTTTCTTTCAGATCCTAGCCAGTGCAATTAAGCAAAGCAAGAAAATAGACAAAAATGTTTAAAGGGAGTGAGCACAGTTTTTATTTTAGAAGATTATGGGGGAGGTGAAACTTAAACTAAAACTCATTCCTTGAAAGTTGCATTTCAAGAAAATTCTGTGGATTTGAGGTGGTGGCCACAGGGTCCCTGCTTCATTGTCAACTACAATGAAAACTCCTAATCTCCAGTGTTATCCCACCCTTAGAAAACCTGGTGTTTTTTTGAAACATGAAGGCTTACAGTTCAAGGTCTAGGTTCCCTTTCTCAGAATCTTAGGTTCAGCTCTGCTAAATCTCAGGTGTTCTGCTCTGGAATACAAAAGGCAACAGGAGACCTGCCCACTGGATACTTATCTCAATAAAAGCTATACCACCAATCTTGAGGAAAGCCAAGATAAACAACTAAAAAAAAACTTACAAATAATAGTAGAGTTTAATTGATTTTAAATCAGTATAAGAAAACACCATTACTTTTTCTGTATTCAAATCAGCATCAGTTAGAAATAAAACAAAAGTCAACATCTACAAAATAATATAAATGTGTAGCTTTTGAAAACTAAGAGAAATGGAGATACTGAGAAGCTGAAATTGATGCTAGTGATCTCTGAGAATTATCCAAGTTCTGGGAATTGATTAAAATCTCACCAGCCACAGATGTTATCCACAAATGCCAGCAGACAAAGCAGCATCTGACTGGACGAGGAACGTTTGACTTGACAGGAAGCCAGAGGAGATAGAAAATGGATAACCTTAATTCTTCTCTACAATGTGAAGCTACAAAAGTCATACATTTTGCTTCCCCACCCTTGTAACCGAGTACTGTCTTGGATCTAAGCTGGGTTTGGAGAACCTAAGACTGAGAAGTATGACTGACTGAATAAGCATTATTTTTTCCCTAACAGAGTCTGAGCATAGAATAAATGTTTAGAGAGATGCTCAAAATCACCAAACCTGAAGGCAAACCTATTTAAACTATGGAATGAGACTAACTTGTACATCAGATTGGACATCACTAGTTGTTCTATTCCTGCAAATCATTTGTTGGAGGTACAAGAGGAAGACCAGATTCACCATATAAAATAAGTAAGTTTACATTTCCCATGCATATATGGATTCTAGGATGAGTTAAGCTTTGTTATCAAAGATAACTTAGGTTTCTTTTTTAAAGGCACAGACAAAATACAAAAGAAAATGTTTACCAAAATTTTAACAAGATTTTCTCAAAATTGGTTAAAATTTCGGAGACCTTTCTTTTCTTATTTTTCACATCTTTAAAAAAATTTTATAATATGGATTACATTGGCAATTATAAAAAGTAAACAAGTTAAATTAGAAAAAGAAGGAAATAAAATAGCAAAAATAATAGGTAAGAATTTTAAGACATTATCTGGCTGGAAGTAAAACATTAATTAATGTTAAATTAAAAACATTTACTTTTCTCATCAGCTCATTTAATTTCCCATAATCTCCAAGAGTTATGTTATTACCCTATTTTATAGGACTGAGGCTTGGAAAAACTAAATAACTTGACCAGGGTCATAAAGCTAGATAATATTGAATTATAGATTCAAAACCAGCCAGTTCAACTTCCAAGCACTTAAATTTAACTAACTTGCTCTTTTGCTTCCCATGAGTCACTATAGATCTCCTATTATATGGACTCAGTCTGGCTTTTGTAACTTTTTCTCATCTCATTTCTTTATTTCTTTTTTTTTTTTTTAAGATTTTATTTATTTATTTGATCACAAGTAGGCAGAAAGGCAGGCAGAGGCAGAGAGAGGAAGAAACAGGCTCCCCACTGAGCGGAGAGCCCGATGTGGGGCTCAATCCCAGGACCCTGGGATCATGACCTGAGCTGAAGGCAGAGGCTTTAACCCACTGAGCCACCCAGATGCCCCACGTCATTTCTATGAGCAAAAATAGAAAGAGGAGCAAGCTGGCAATTCTTATAATGGTCTGGGTAAGTTTTTTCTGGTTGGTTCACCTAGATATTAACTTTCTGTGCTTGTGAATTGTCTACAAAATCCACTTAATGAGAATTATCCATTGACAAATTTGAAAGGAAGGGAGAACCTAACGTTATGTGTATTTTTCCCTTTTATTTACCAAATGGTAGTGCTGGCATTTCATGGAATAATAAAATAGGAGGTCTACAAGGAGGATAGGACGCCATCTAGTCTGCCACTGTCAGTTATTTCAAATTATGTTAAAATGTGTTTTACAGTGCCAGCAACGTATTAGACAGCTAATATGATCTATTGCTATTATATCAGTAATTCTTGTCATTTTTATTGACTGCAAATTTTCACAGATTTCCTGGCCTCTCCTTCCCTTTGTGCTTTATCTAAAGAGTTTATTTATTGACCAACTTATTATAACCATAATTATTGGGGATGCACAAATAAGACCCAGTATCCCACTTTCAAAAGTTATAAATTCATAATAAACATAAAGGCACATAAATTCTCCAGACAGAAGACACTGATGTAAATGTCTGTGAAAAATGTGTTGTTTATGTTGAAAGAGATCCTTTTCAGTTGGAGAATAAAGAAAAGGTCATGAAGAAAGTCAGATTTAAAGTGAATCCTCAGATATAGATAGGGTTTCAACTAGAGGAAATGGGAGAAATTATTCTGCATAAAGAATCCATATTTGCCACAAAATGGAGGATTGGAAAAATAGAATATATGTACAAAGATTCATTAGTTAGCCAGGTTGGTTTTAATGAAAGTGGGGGAGTAGAAAGAGAGGATGTAACAACATAGATTAGAATCCATCTGAATATCCCCAAATATCCTATAAGAATTTGTACTTTATTTGTTAAAAAGGGAAGTCATTTAAATTTTTTGATAAGGTAAATATCACAAGTAGAGATTTAATCTTGTGATCATGGACTATTTTCATTGACGTGGAGGGGGAAACTGAATGTGGAAAAATAAACCAGAGATTTACTATCACAGCTCAAGTAAAAACCTAAAAGAGAAAAGAAATACAGGAAGTGGAAAGAGAGAGGTGCAAATTCAACAAGTTTTCTGTGGGACTTAGTAATAGATTGGAAGGAAGAAAGAAAATGATATGATTTTGAGTATGGATATTGCCAAAAATTTTGGTATTATTGAAGAAAAGAGAAAGTTAGGACCAGGGACTGGCACGAGAAAGAGAAATTACTAATTGACTTTTTTTGCATTAAGAATCTGAAATACCTGTGGTACTTGGGGATAGGTATTAATGTCCTACAGGTGGTTGGGAGTATCCCAATATAATTGGGAAGAATAGTTACGCTGGGAACTATAAACTTTTTTAGCCATTTGCATTGTATAATAGCCACAATGTCGAGATGATCAGGCTAGATGAGACAGATGATTGAGAGAGGGGAAGAAAGCTCTGCAAAAACTTGGAGCTATGCCTGCTTTTCAGGAGCAAAAGGATTAGGAAGCAGGAGAGGAGACAAACAATATGTTTAGAGACCGAGAAAGAATAGGAAATCTGAATGTTCAAGAAGTTGGTTTTATAAAAGAAAGTTGGACACCAATTTTAAATGCTGTGGACTTTTTAAGCTAGAGAAAGGAAGCCTTTGAAAGGAGCATGGAGATAAATATTGCTAAGTATTATTTTGAAGAAATAGATTGATAGACTAATTCAGAAAGAAGCCAAAATGCTAAAGTTTGGGTCATGAATTTATGACTCCCGAATTCCCTCATTCTATAGTTTGTTTTGCACACTGTAAAAATATACAATTTTATTTTTAGAATGCATTTCAAAGGTGATTACAATTTTCCAAGAAAAGCAATGGTTAATGATTATTTGTTAAGAACGGCTGTGTTGACAATATAGCGAATATTACTCAGTCATCAGAAAGGATGAACACTCAACTTTTGCACCAACATGGGTGGGATTAGGGGAGATTATGCTGAGTGAAATAAGTCAAGCAGAGAAAGTCAATTATCATATGGTTTCACTTACTTGTGGAACATAAGGAATAACATAGAGGAAGGACATTAGGAGATGGAAGGGAAAAATGAATTGGGGAAAACGAAGGGGAGATGAACCACGAGAGACAGTGGACTACTAGAAACAAACTGAGGGGTTCGTGGGTGGGGTTGGGTGGAGGGATGGGTGAGCCTGGAGGTGGGTATTAAGGAGGTCACATACTGCATGGAGCACTGGGTGTCATACATAAACAATGAATCTTGGAACACTGCCTCAAAACTTAATGATGTATTTTATGGTGACTAACATAACACAATAAAAAAAAAGACAATATTGTGACATTTTTAGAATGGAGCTATTGTAAGCCATGGAAAATGTAAAATTTAGGGCTCCTTAAATCATACATGATACCTGTTTCACCTAATTGGTAATCTACTTAGATCTTATCTCCTCAGAATATTCACACATCAATTATCAGTTGCTCTTACACCCAAACATTGAAAATATGGGGCTACCATACCCGGAGAGCAACTAATTACTTAGAAGAGGAAAAATGTTTCTTGTTCTTTTTTGACTAGGTGGAGGTTAAATTCCTGGAACAAAAGTTTTCATTTGAGAGAAGATCATAGGTTATTTACCAACTTGTTAATTAACAGAAAAACACATTTTATTTTTGCAGGGTATTCAGTTGAGATTTTTCTTGAAACTTTAACAATTCTATTTTGAAATCATTTCAGGCTTTCAGGTAATTATTTAAGCTTCAAAATCAATGATTAAAACCTATGAAATTCCCTCCCGAGATAAATATAGACAAATTTTAATTGAGTGTGTGTGTGGTGTGTGTATGTGCATACTTGGGAGATGATAAAATGAAGAGAGTTAAAAAGTGAATAATGCTTAAAGAGACCAATTCCTTTATAAAGGGAATTTCAATATACTTTTATAAAGGACAAGTAAAAGTAAGAATATATTAAAACATTTACAAAGGAAATATTAGGGTTCATACTAAATTTGAGATTTCTAATTTTTTGTCTTCCACTGATTTCTAGGAATGAAGAGCAAAAAAACACAAGACTCAATTGCTTTTTAAATTCTTACTACTTGGGCGCCTGGGTGGCTCAGTGGTTAGGCCGCTGCCTTCGGCTCAGGTCGTGATCTCAGGGTCCTGGGATTGAGTCCCGCATCGGGCTCTCTGCTCGGCGGGGAGCCTGCTTCCTCCTCTCTCTCTCTCTCTGCCTGCCTCTCTGCCTACTTGTGATTTCTCTCTGTCGAATAAATAAATAAAATCTTTAAAAAAAAAATTCTTACTACTTTATTTTGTGAAGGAGGGAAGGGGTATATATATTATTTGATGATACATTGGGGAATTAATGAAGTAATTATAATTTGAAAAAATAAATGCACAACTATTTCGTAGTTAGTTAGACATGGACATTACAGTCTGGTGGAAATAAATTTTATACATCCACCATTACTATGATTATTCCACACCAAGACTTAAATAGCATTTCTAGCCTTGAATTAATATTTTTCTTTGATTTATATGTAGGTGTGCCTCTAAGATAATATGCTTATTTTCATTTAACCAAACATCTTTATTGAAGTATAATTCAGTAAAATTAAATTCACCCATTTTAAGGTACAGTTTATTAAGTTTTCACAAATGTATGCAGAACATTGATATTTTCTCCAAATTTCCCACATATCGCTCTGTGGTTAGTGCTTTCCCTCTACCTTTAGCCTCTGACTACTGATCTCTACTCTCTGTCATGATAGTTTTCACCATTTCTATTGTTTCACACAAAAGGAATCAAACAATAGGTTTTTTATTTTTTTCTGGCTCCTTTCATTTGACATAATGTATTTCGAGTTTAATTCATGTTGTTTGTTCCTTGAATTGCTGAATAGTATTCTATTGATATGCCACAATTTGTTTATCCATTAGCCAGATGATAGAAAACTAATCTCTCTTTATGACAACATATGTTTTTATTTTAGCTTGGATAAATATCTAGGATGAAATTGCTGCAATGTATGGTAATTATGTATGGTAACTATATAGTCAACCTTATAACAAACGGCCAAATTGTTTTCTAAAATCTTTGTGCCATTTGTTTTCCCATGAGCAATGTATATGAACTTAAGTTACTCCATGTCCTAGCCAACACTTGGCATTGCATTCATTTAAATTTTAGCTATTTCATAAAACAAGACAAAAATCAGAGAGACAAACCATAAGAAACTTATTTTTGTATAATTTTCCTCTCTAAAATTGTGTGTCTCTATTTTTTACTTTTTTCTAAAAAATTACGTTCAGTTAACCAATATATAGTACATCATATATTGTACTTTTTAAACATCATAAGTTTTTGATGTAGTCTTTGTAGTTTTAATGTAATACCCATCACCTGATTACACCACATAAAAAACTCTTAATCATAGGAAACAAAGGGAAAGTTCTTGGAGGGGCTGGGGCGGCACTTGGGGGAATGGGATACCAGGTGCTGGACCTTAAGGAGGAATGTGATCTAATGAGCACTAGGTGTTATATAAGACAGATGAATCACTGAATTCTACCTCTGAAACTAATAATATATTACATGTTAATAGATTTAATTTAAATTTAAAAAATAAAGGCCATTTAGGCAGTGAAAAAAATTAGCTATTTTAGTGGGTATCTAGTGGTTTTTCACTGTAGTTTTAAATTGCACTACCCTAATGATTACTGATGTTTCTTTAATGACAATTTGTCATTTGTATGTTTTCTTTGTCAAGTGTTTGTTCAAATCAGTTATCTGCCCCCCCCCTTTTTTTTTGGAATGTCAGGTGGTTATTCCTAGTATTGAGTGTAAATGCTCTTTATATTTTCTGGATAGAGGTACTAAATCTGATGTTCATGTTTTCCAAATACTTTTTTCCTGAGTATTTTATTCTTTTTGATAGTATTGAAACTGAAATTGTTTTTATAATTTCAGTTTTGAATTGTCAATTGCTAGAAGCTATAGAAATAAAATTGGTTTTTGTGTATTGATTTTTTTATGATGAAAACTTACTATACTTGTTTATTCTAGTAGTTTTTTGGTGGATTTCTTGTTTTTTTTTAAAAATGTATAGAACCATGTATCTATGAATAGAGATAAATTTATGTCTTTCTTTCTAATCTGTCTTCCTTCCTATTCTATTCTATTCCTTTTCTTGCCCAATTTCCCTGCTTAGAATACCCAGTACAATGTTAAGGATAAATGACAAGAGTACACATATTTTGTTTTGTCCTGGTTTTGGGGACAAGCATTTAATCTTTCATCATTAAGTACTATGTTAACTGTGCATTTTTTCATAGATGTTCTTTGTTTGATTGAGGTTGCCTTGTATTTCCAGTTTCTTAAGTGTTTTATCATGAAAGAGTGGTGGATTTTTTAAGATGCTTTCTGTGCTTAGTGAGATAACATAGTTTTCTTACCCTTATTTTATGAATATCATGTATTGTATTAACTGATTCTTACTTTTTAAAAATTATTTATTTTTAAAATTTCTTTTCAGTGTTCTAGAATTCATTGTTTGTGCACCACACCCAGTGCTCCATGCAATATATGCCCTCCATAATACTCACCATCAGGCTCAGCCAACCTCCAATCCCCAGCCCTTCCAAAACCCTCAGATTGTTTTTCATAGTCTATAGTCTCTCAGGTTCATCTCCCCCTCTAATTTCCCCCAAATCCCTTCTCCTCTCCATCTCCCCATATCCTCTGTGTAATTGTTTATGCTCCACAAATAAGCGAAACCATATGACAATTGACTCTCTCTGTTGACTTCTTCCACTCAGCATAATCTCTTCCAGTCCCGTCCATGTTGCTACAAAAGTTGGGTATTCATCCTTTCTGATGGAGGCATCATACTCCATAGTGTATATGGACCACATCTTCCTTATCCATTCGTCTGTTGAAGGGAATCTTGGTTCTTTCCACAGTTTGGTGACTGTGGCCATTGCTGTTATGAACATTGGGGTACAGAGGGCCCTTCTTTTCACTACATCTGTATCTGCAGGTAAATACCCAGTAGTGCAATTGCAGGGTCATAGGCTCCATTTTTAATTTCTTTTTTTTTTATTTTTTAAGATTATTTATTTATTTATTTGACAGAGAGAAACACAGTGAGAGAAGGAACAGAAGCAGAGGGAATGGGAGAGGGAGAAGCAGGCTCCCCGCAGAGCAGGGAGCCCGATGCGGGATGGGATCATGACCTGAGCTGAAGGCAGATGTTTAACAACTGAGCCACCAAGGCGCCCCTCTATTTTTAATTTCTTAAGGAATCTCCACACTGTTTTCCAAAGTGGCTGCACCAACTTGCCTTCCCTCCAACAGTGTAAGAGGGTTTCCCTTTCTCCACATCCTCTCCAACACACTTTGTTTACTGTCTTGTTAATTTTGGCCATTCTTTTTTTTTTTTTTTAATTTTAAATTTAAAATTTTTTTTTATTTTTTATAAACATATAATGTTAATTTTGGCCATTCTAACTGTTGTAAAGTGGTATCTCAATGTGGTTTTGATTTGAATCTCCCTCATGGATAGGGATGATGAACATTTTTTCATGTGTCTGATAACCATTTGTATGTCTTCATTAGAGAAGGGTCTGTTCATGTCTTCTGCCCATTTTTTGACATGATTATCTGTTTTGTGTGTGTTGAGTTTGAGGAGTTCTTTACAGATCCTGGGTATCAGCCCTTTGTATGTATTGTCATTTGTGAATATCTTCTCCCATCTGTGGGTTGCCTCTTTGTTTTGTTGACTGTTTCCTTTGCTGTGCAGAAGATTTGATCTTGATAAAGTCCCCCAAATTCATTTTTTCTTTGGTTTCCTTTGCCTTTGGAGACATATCTTGAAAGAAGTTGCTGTGGCCGATGTCGAAGAGGTTACTGCCTATGTTCTCCTCTAGGATTCTGATGGATTCCTGCCTCATGTTGAGGTTTTTTATCCATTTTGAGTTTATCTTTGTGTATGATGTAAGAGAATGGTCAAGCTTCATTCTTCTACACATAGTTGTCTAATTTTTCCAGCACTATTTATTGAAGAGACTGTCTTTTTTCCACTGTATATATTTTCCTGCTTTGTCAAAGATTATTTGACCATAGAATGGAGGGCCCATATCTGGCTCTCTACTCTGTTCCACTGGTCTATGTGTCTGTTTTTATGCCAGTACCATGCTGTCTTAGTGATCACAGCTTTGTAGTAAAGTTTGAAATCAGGCAACATGATGCCCCCAGTTTTGATTTTCTTTTTCAACATTTCCTTAGCAATTTGGGGTCTCTTCTGATTCCATACAAATTTTAGGATTGTTTGTTCCAGCTCTTTGAAAAATGCCCATGGAATTTTGATCAGAATGGCATTGAAAGTATAGATTGCTCTAGGCAGTATAGACATTTTAACAATATTTATTCTTCTGATTCATGAGCATGGAATGGTCTTCCATCTTTTTGTGTATTCTTCAATTTCTTTCATGAGTGTTCTGTAGTTCCTCAAGTACAGATCCTTTACCTCCTTGGTTAGGTTTATTCCCAGGTATCTTATGGTTCTTGGTGCTATAGTAAATGGAATTGATTCTCTAATTTCCCTTTCTGTATTTTCATTTTAACTGATCTTGGATGATAAACCAACTGTGTATATCTTGAGTAAATTCCACTTCATTGTGTTTTATAATCCTTTTTATATGCTGGTTGATATAGTTTGCTGGTGTTATGTTGAGGATTTTTCATCTATATTCATACATAGTATTGGTTTGAATTGTTCTTCTCTGATAATGTGTTTGGTTTTGGTGAAAGAGTTATATTGGCCTTATAGAAAGAGCTGGGAAGTGTTACCTTTTCTTCTGTTATTTGAGAAGAGATTGTGAAGAATAGGTACTAAGTTTTTAAGCGTTTAGTAGAATGGACCAGTGAAGCCATTTAGATCTGGGATTTTCTTTGTGTTTATTATTATTCTTACTAATTGTATTTCTTTACTTATTATAGGTCTATTCAGATTTTCTGTCTATTTTTTAGACTCTTTTGGTAGTTTGTGTCTTCCTATAATTTGTTAACTTTATCTAAGGGATCTAAATTTTTGGCCTGGCTTTTTAAATAGTATTCCCTTACAACCTTTAAAAAAAAGATTTCTTTGAGAGAGAGAAAGAGAAGAATGTGGAGCCCCTTGTGGGGCTCAGTTCCATGACCCTGAGATTGTGGCTCAAGCTGAAATCAAGAGTCGGACACCTAACTGTGTGAGCCAACTTTTGGTTTTGTTGATTTTCTCTATCATTTAAAAAATGTTCTGTTTTATTTATTCTCACTATAATTTTTATCTTCCTTCTGCTTCCTTTGGGTTTCACTTGTTTTTTCTTTTGTCTTGTTTTTGTTTGTTTGTTTTAGTTTCTTGAGGTAAAATCTTAAGTTACCTGTTTCAGATCTTTCTTTGCTAATATGGACATTTACCATCATAAATTTTCCTCCAAACATTGTTTCAACTTCACCCCATGAATTTTGGTATATTATGTTCTTATTTTTATTCACCTAAAAGCATTTTCTAATCTCCTTGTAATTTTTTTCTTTGCCTCATTGATTGTTTAGGAGTTATTTAATTTACACATATTTGTGAATTTTCCAAATTGGATTTTATTTTAATTTCTGATCTCAATTTTTAAATTTTTAAAGAATTTTAATCCTTCCTAATTTGTTCTCTTTTGTCAATATCTAACTACCCATTTTTTAAAAAGGTGAGAGGGGCAGAGGAAGAGAGAGATAGAATCTTAAGCAGGCTCCATGCCCAGCATGGAGCCCAGTGTGGAACTCAATCTTAAAACCCTGAGGTCATGATCTGAGCTGAAATCAAGATGCTTAATCAAATAGGCTACCTAGGAATCCCTCTAACTACTATTTTTGAAAGGTCTACTTCTTACTTAAATTCTGTTACAGTTGATTTCATGTATTTTGGTGATCTGTTGTTAGATACAAATATAATTTCTCTGATTTTAAGTCTGGCCTCCTAGAGGTTGTCTTGGTCAGCACTAGTTAGTGGTAAGTCACTGAATGGTTTTTATTGTGTCTGCTGAGACTGAGATTTTCAACTTTTATTGTTGGATGTATTCATGACTTGGAGATTGCTTTCTTTGTACAGAAAGTCTATGAGTTTATGCCACTTTTAACCATGACTTGTAGTTCAGAATTTCTCTTCATGTTTACTTTTATTCTCTAGAGATCTCTTTCTTTTTGTTTTACCTCCTGGTTATGGGTAATGTTTTTCTCCTTTTTGCATATTTGATCAGTTTTTATTGATGCTGAACAATGTGCTTTTTACCTGGTGGATGCTGGATTTTGTTGTGTTCCTTTTAAGAGTGTTGAATTTTGTTCTGGCACTTAATTATGTCAAGCACATAGATTTTTTTCAAACTTTCTATGGCATTTAGAACAGTATTTAGTCTAGTATTAATTTAATTTTGCTGCAAAGGTATGACTCTTCTGAGGATTGTATCCAATGTTCCATGTGTTGAATTTGAAAAGTTAAAAAAAAGCCATGTCAGAGTGGAGATATTTTAGTGAAGAGCACAACAGTGAGAGTTATGAGCATTGTTTTCCATACTGCTTTTGAGTAATTCTTTCCTGGCCTCAGGTAGGTTTTTCTTGCTCATGTATTGAGTAAATACTCAAAGAGTATTTACTCAAGGAGACCTCTGTATAGATTTCTGGAAAATCCCTTCTATCCTCTCCTTTTCTAAACTCTGCCAAACAAATTTTAAGCATGTCAATCTCACAACCTCCAATCTTGTTCTTTTCAACTTAGTCTGCTGACCTCTGTTTGTATTGCCTTTCCACTTATTGAAGCCTCAAACTGCCTCTAGGCAGTAAACTGGAAAAACCATAGATCTTACTTTTCCTCCTCTCAAGGATTACTGTCTGAAAGGATTTATTTTCCCATATATTTTGTCCCCTTTTCTAGTTGCAAATGGTGAGAAGGTAATTGGTGTAGCAGTTAATCCTTCATGGGCATAAACCATGTGACTGCTTTCTTAACACAAAATTTTCTATCTAAATGAGTGATTATCTTTCAAAGTAGTAATAATGTTCCAACATTGTTAATGTTTCATAATTAAAAATAAATAAAAATAGCTAACATTAATCAACTACTTACAACTGTGCAATAAAAATAGAGGCATTTTATAAACAAATTTTAGAATTTCCAGTAGAATCTTCTTCAAAGGCTGATACATCATTTTAGAATATCTTCTATGATTATAAATATTCAATTCTGAGTGTTGATTAAATAATATGAATTGGAGAAGTAAATAAATATATAGTCATTAAGAATTTTTTTGGGGGGTGCACCTGTGGCTCAGTGGGTTAAAGCCTCTGCCTTCGGCTCAGGTCATGGTTTCAGGGTCCTGGGATTGAGCCCCACATCGGGCTCTCTGCTCAGTGGGGAGCCTGCTTCCCTTCCTGTCTCTGCCTGCCTCTCTGCCTACTTGTGATCTCTATCTTCAAATAAATAAATAAAATCTTTAAAAGAAAAAAAATTTAAAAAAAGAATTTTTTTTGGAAGTAAATAACATACAATTATTGAAACATATCAGTTTCCCTATGATTTTACACGTTTCCCCATTTTTTTGTCCTGGTTAACTCTTGCATGTGCCTTGAGACTCCATTTAGATAACACCATCACAAGGTTAGACTCTTTTCTAGCTCCCCCAACTGTGTTTGGTAGTAAGGGCTTTCATAGACCTCCGTCCGGCAGAGATCTACTACACATGTGGCATCTATCAGTTCAGATAACATGCGTGTTTTCCTTTTTTGCTTCCTGCTTTTCTTATATTTTTCTCTTTTTCCCACACTATGGAATCTCTGGGATATTTACCCTTCACCAAGTGTAATAGTATTTTCTTAATAATTGTTATATGTCTCCCTTTTCTTCATTTCCATGCTCTCTGCTTTCTATAGGACACTCATCAGCTTTTTCTGTATTTTGGCGGTAAACTTCCCAGAGTATTTCCCA
Source organism: Mustela nigripes (assembly GCF_022355385.1). Classification (NCBI taxonomy): domain Eukaryota; kingdom Metazoa; phylum Chordata; class Mammalia; order Carnivora; family Mustelidae; genus Mustela; species Mustela nigripes. The sequence goes on along the minus strand of NC_081571.1, from coordinate 68,139,571 downwards.
TTTCCCTATAAGTCTATCTCTTAATACTATCTAACTAAATGATCTTTGAATGGTTCCTCAATGTTTCACCACTGAGTCCTGTTTCTTTAGCATAATAAAACACACTTACTCTGATTATTATATTTCTAATCTATTTTCACTAATACTGTGACCTTCTCAATAACAGAGGTTCTACCTTTGTTTGATTATATCCTTTCTAGCATCAGCACCTGTCATAGTGACTGTGGAGAAGGTATTTCAAGCAGCTGACTTGTGATCTATTCTCCCCTGATGAAGGAATGTTCCCATAAAAAGATGCCTGGTGGGACACCTGGGTGGCTCAGTTGGTTAAACAGCTGCCTTTAGCTCAGGTCATGATCCCAGCATCATGGGATCGAGTCCCACATCAGGCTCCTTGCCCCGCAGGGAGCCTGCTTCTCCCTCTGACTCTGCCTGCCACTCTGTCTGCCTGTGCTCACTCTCGCTTGCTCTCTCTCTGACAAATAAATAAATAAAATCTTTAAAAAAAAAAATGCCTGGTATTGGTATAACTTACTTGTAAACATGCTGATAATAATAAGGCTCATGGTAAATAGACTATGATATTGGTTAGGAAAGGGGTACTTACTAGTAGAAAAGATATTTCTCTTTTAGGATTACTTATAATAAACAATTGTAACATATTGTAATATCGATTTTGGAAGCAAGTTTCCCTGGAGTATACCATGTGAGCCATTAAATAATCTGAGTGCAAAATGGAGAGGATTAACAAAGAAAGGTCTTGCTTGCTGAGAAAAAATCTTGTATATTTTATTTAGAGATGATCTTTATTGTGTTGGATGGGCCAGAGAGTGCATATTTTGAATGGGAAGGACTTGGAGAGCCACATGCATGGCTCAGATCTGTCTTGCTTTTCCTGTGCCTCTTAATTGCTTATATTTTTTAAATCATTAGTAAAGCTTGATACTAGGCATGGTAGGCAGAGTACTGGCTCACCAAAAATCTGCATGTCCTAACCCTCAGCACCTGGTATATATTTGGCTATATGGCAAAGAACTAAGTCTGCAGATGTAATTAAGATTGTGAACCAGCTGATTTTGAAATGGGAAGATTTTTCTGGAACACCTGGCTCTGTCTGACGTAGTCACAAGGGTCTTTATAAGTAGAAGAGGTGGGCAGAAGAGTGAGAACTAGAAAAATGGCAGTATGATAAGGACTTAGTTCAACTTTACTCCCTTTGAAGATAGGAGAATAAAGCTTGGGTGAAGGAAAGCAAGCAAGCCTCTAGGTGCTGGAAAAGGCAAAGATATGGATTTTCTCCTATACCCTCCAAAAGGAAAGCAACTCTGTGGACGTCTTGATTTTAGCTCAGTAAAACCTATTTCAGACTTCAGAAAGATAAGATAAAAAATATGTGCTGTTTTAAAGTCACTGAGTTTGTTGTAATTTGTTAAAGCAGCAGAAGAAAATCAACAGCAGGTAAGATCTTTGATTCACGTGATTTTAATTTGAAAATTCGATTACTTGTGTTCAGAAATTTAAACAATATAAGTTCCCAATAATTATCGTTTTGCTTAAATAAAGGGTAGAGTGTCTTCTAAGATTGACTTAATAATTAATGTTAAGTTTTTAAGCATTTGACATTAGGAAATAACTTATAAGGTGGGAGACAGGCTTACAATTTTGAAAACTAAACTCTTGTAAAATGGTAAATTTGAATAAGTGTGTTAGTGACCAATATACAAACTCAGTAAGAATTAAACATTGTTTATGTTCAAGCACTTCAGCAAATTCTATGAGTAATTTTAAAAAATACAATTGCAAGATGAAATTCTGCCTTCTGTGAAACTACCATCTAGTACTAAATAAATACAGATGTGCAATAATATAAGAAGCATTAAAATATAACTACAAAAACACTATGAATGTGTTGAGAAGAAAAATTACATGTGCTGGGGGGAAACAAGCCAGGCCTTAAAAAGGGGTATATTTTGTATCTTTAGGGTAAATACCCAATAGTGGGAGACAAACCATAAGTGACTCTTAATCTCACAAAACAAACTGAGGGTTGCCGGGGGCAGGGGGTTTGGGAGAAGGGGGTGGGATTATGGACATTGGGGAGGGTATGTGATTTGGTGAGTGCTGTGAAGTGTGTAAACCTGGTGATTCACAGACCTGTACCCCTGGGGATAAAAATATATGTTTATCAAAAATAAAAAATTAAAAAAAAAAAAAGAAACTCAAAAAAAAAAAAAGGGGGTATATTTTGTTTTAATAAATAACTCATTTAATTTGGAAAGCCAGAGGTGGGCTTTCATGTAGAATGGCGTAGGGAAATTGTGGAATAAAGCCTAACTACAGGCATTGAAGTGAGCAGTACAGGGCATGTTTAATGAGTCAAATATTCTGTGTTGCTTGTATCCTGCAAAGCTGAACAATATACTGTGCTCGTTAGAAAGCCTGGGTCAGATGGTGTTGTGCCTTGGACCGAGCAGGTGAAATTCATTTCCCATAGCAGGGGGATAGACATTGAAGATGTTTGAATAGGGTCCTGCTATGATTATGCCTGTCCCTGAAAGGAATCTGTGGGCGGGTGTATGTAAGAGCAATTGGAAGTAGATAGACCTTTTAAGAGGCAATTACAGTTTTCAAACAGGAATTCGTCAGTGATACTGTAAGTGTACCGGCCACTTCCATTAATGCCCTCAGAGCTATACCATTTGGCAAGCTGATTTGTACATGATCAGTTCTTCTGTGCATTCCCTTACCTGCCATTTGTAAATATTTTCTTTGCAAGATACACATTACTTTTAAGCTGTGCAATTAAATCCTGAAAATTAACAAGCAGTAAGAAGCAAAAGCAATCTCAAATATTCTAAAGTGAGGGTCTAATGGATCATGATGTTACCATTGTAAACTCACGTTTACTAATATCCAGGGAAGGTGTATGAACTTTGGTGACTTTTAAATATGAACTAAAAACTAAGTATCTGCAGTCATAAGGAACCAGGATCTTCATACTGTAATAATTAACAACTCACACTTTCCTGCACCAGCAATATTTCTCTTCCACAACAAATAACTCCATTAATAATAGGAAGATGCTATTTTAATGTATTAATGGAGTTTGTACTTTCTCATAAAACTAGCTCTTTTTCTTTGTTCCTAGCCATAGAATGATCAAATGCTTATTCTCTGAGGTCAATAATAATAAAATTAACATCAGTATGTGTCAGCTATGCTCCAGACACTGCTGCTAAGAATTTAAATACGCCAAGTCATTTTATGCTCTGAGCAGTTTTAGGAGGAAGTATTATTAACCCCAATTTAAAGATTTAGAAATAGGGGCGCAGAGAGAAGTTAGTAACTTGTCCAACATCATAGAGCTGGTCAATGGTGAAGCTGAGATTTGAACCCTTGCGATTGAGTTCAAATTCTTAACTACTACATCATACTACTTCCAATAGAGTATTTCCTGGTGTTTTACTTGGATACACAGTATATTGGTACCATTTTCCTGTTCAGTACTGATACTGAATGGGATCAGTGAATGGTCTGCTCCATTCCACCTGCCTCATTTGGTAGGAGCAGCCCTGAGGCCCAACAATGTAAACAGAGAAGGCTAGGGCAAAAGGATAGGAGAGGAACAGGGGAAGGAAAAGGCATAGATAATATTTCCTCTTAGTAATGAAAGAAAATTGAAAGATTGGGTACACAAACTCAGTGTTGTTATAGAACAATTTATGTGCTAGAAGGAGTCTTAAGACATCAACTTATGAGGGTATCATTTCTAGATAGGTAGAAAATGAAGGCACGTGGGTGGCTGACTGCTTAAGTGTCTGTCTGACTCTTGGTTTTGGCTCAGGTCATGATCTCATGGGTCCTTGGATTGAGCCCTATGTCTAGCTCAGTGGAGAATCTGCTTGAAGATTCTCTCCCTCTGCCCCTCCCCCTCCTCACGAGCGCACATGTTCTCTCTTTCTCAAATAATTAAATCTTTAGATAGGTGAAAATGATTCATAAGTGATTACTGGTCTAAGGTCATGCATTGTTCATGGGAAATAAAGTATTTAGCTAGCACAATTTTTATGAGGCTGTTTGTTTTATTGCAATATTTTGATAAGTGTAATAAGAAAACTCTTTATCAGAGAAAGACAATTATCCTATGATCTCCATGATATGAGGAATTTGAGAGGCAAAGTGGGGGATTTCGGGGGTAGGGAAGGAAAAAATGAAGCAATGTGGGATTGGGAGGGAGACAAACCATAAGAGACTTTTTTTTTCTCTTTTAAATTTTATTTATTTATTTATTTGACAGAGAAAGATCACAAGTAGGCAGAGAGAGAGAGAGGGAAGCAGGCTCCTCGCTGAGCGGAGAGCCTGATGTGGGACTCCATCCCAGGACCCTGAGATCATGACCTGAGCTGAAGGCAGCAACGTAACCCACTGAGCCACCCAGGTGCCCCGAGAGACTCTTTTTTTTTTTTTTTAAGATTTTATTTATTTATCAGAGAGAGAGCGGGGGAGAGAGCAAGCACAGGCAGACAGAATGGCAGGCAGAGGCAGAGAGAAGCAGGCTCCCTGCTGAGCAAGGAGCCCGATGTGGGACTCGATCCCAGGACGCTGGGATCATGACCTGAGCCGAAGGCAGCTGCTTAACCAACTGAGCCACCCAGGCGTCCCGCGAGAGACTCTTAATCTCACAGAACAAACTGTGGGTTGCAAGGGTGTGGTGGGGAGAGGGTGGTGGGGTTATGGTCATTAGGGAGGGTATGTGCTATGATGAGTGCTATGAAATGTGTAAGCCTGACCATTCACAGACCTGTACCCCTGGGGCTAATAATGCATTATATGTTAATTAAAAAATTAAAAAAAAAAAGAAAAAAATCTCTCTAGAAAACTACATGTGCATGTGGGCCTTAGAAGGAAAGATAATTGTTTCTTTGAGTTTAGTTTGTTTTTATTTGTTACAGACACATATAGGTAAATGCTTTCTATAAGACTTCATGTGAAGAACACTGTGACCCTGTGCTCCGTCCAATTTTTCTGTTCTTCAGAGTAACCAATGCTTATAAATATGTAAAAACCTGTTAGCTTTGCCACGATTTCTAGATATCTAAATAATATGCTTTTATCTTTCCTCTTTGCCTTTTCAACTTCAAGCATCAGCTCTAGACCATCTACTATGGAAGATGCTTGAGCTCTACCACACCCACTTTTCTTATCCTTCCAACTCTGTTGCGTCGTGGTTTTGGTTAGATCACTATTCTGTGTACATTGCCAATTAAGTTCCTTCTTGGTTCTTTTCAGTCCTTACTTGATTTTCAACTTATCTGAGTCTGCTGATTTGTCATTATTTTTTCTTCTGTGTTTCAACTCACAAAATTTTGTGTCTGTATCACCTGCTCTCCCTTTTCATCTGTCCTTATATGGCTATGTTTTTAAATATATCTTGCTGATGTGTGTGCGTGTGTGTTAGATGTGTTCAATATGCTATCTTTCCCCGGATGTCCTTTTAGTTCCTCAGTATCCATTAAAAATCTGGGGCAAAGCTATAATATAGTTTTCACTCCGACAGGAGGAGCAATGCCTTGAGGATAATCAGAACTCTGAGTCAGATAAACAAAGACAGAAAATAAGCTGTGTATTTTGTAAAATAGATTTGGAACATGGAGAACTCTACTATGCTGCCAAAATTGTTGAGTGATAATACCTCTTTTTTAAAAAAAGTTGCTTGGTTTATAATACCTAATATTAAAATGGCTCACATTGATATTTGGTAGTATTTTTAACAAAAGTAGATTAAAATTAGTTTTGTTTACAGGATGTTATCATTCCCTTTTGTACAAATAGTGACAGCCCTTAAGGATTGTAAAACAGACTGGGTAATCTCTTTTCTAAACCAAGTCAAAATGAATGTCTCATTCAAGATAGAAAATATGGAGATATTAAAGTAAAAAAACTGGACTTTTTAATGTGTATAGCAAATTATTCATGTTTGTTAAAGTCTCAATAGTTCATATAGAGATGTAAATTTGAGTTTAAATGTTTACTTTGAGAATTTCCTAAGAGCAACATTTTCTGGATATTAGCAAATTTTAACATAGTTATGAATCACTTGAACTTATCAAGATTGTGTATATTTTGTTTTCTTTTAATTACAGTTGTGACTTCCAGTATGTTAAGTTTTAACCTTCATATCTATTACATTAAAAATATCCCTTTTAAATATTAGAATATACAAGTTTTGGAATTTGTATGGGGGGATGAGTGGGCAGAGAGAATTCCAAACAGGCTCCATGCTCAGTATAGAGTCTGAGGCAGGGCTAGATCTCATGACCCCGAGATCATGACCTGAGCCTAAATCAGGAGTCCAGACCTAGGACCCTTAGAATTCTTTTTAAATGTTATAAATTCCTAGTATGAGATAAATTTTGAAAAATGTTATAATAATAACAATTTAAAAATTGTATCTTTTTCAGGTATAAATCAAACATGTCTGAATTCCTACTGAATTTTTCAGTCATTCATTTATCATTTATGAGGCAATGTATTTATTCAACTAATACTTATTGAAAATATTCAATGTATTTTGAATACCATCACTGGTTCTATTGATACAATATTGCCTTCAAGGAGCTGGGAGTGGAAGAGAAATGTTCTTGTTGACATTCCCCTCTGTCTTAAACTGAAAACACTCTTTCCTCTGTTTTTACATTTCCAAGAGAAAGTTGATAAATGGGAGAGCAAAGTTGAAGAAAGCAGTGGACTTTGGTGCTATTCAAGCTTAAATTTAATCCCTGATTTTGGTACTTACTGGCTGGCTGAGTTTGGAAATGTCTCATTTAGGAGTCATAATTTCAAGTGGAAGAAGTATCCTATAGGTTTATTTTTAGTATGAAATGATGTATATGAAAACATCAGACACACAGTAAATCTTAACAGTTTTCTTTTTCTCTTTGCATAGATCTTGGCATATGCAGTATCTTAGATATAGCATTAGTCCGTGGGTAGAAAATCGCCACCTAAGAACAAACAACTGTGACGAGAACATTATTTATATGCTTCTATATGTGTGTGTATATTATATATACATTAATATTATATATACATTAATATTATATATAACTATATATATATATGTATAGTCATACATATATATATATAGTTAATTTAGAACTAGAAGGGATTTCAGAAAGGCTCTAATCCAACCCTTCATGAATCTCCATCTTACTGGCACATAGCAAACTAAAGGCAAAGCCAGGATAGGGCTCAGAATCTTAAGTTCTATGCTCTTCTATCTTTATAATAGAAAAGTCAAAAAGAATCATCTTTAAATGATGGTAAATTACAAATAAGAAATCAATTATTCAGGCATTTCAATAGCATCCTGGATAAAACTCTTAATTTGATGGCTGTGATGTCTTACACGAGTTGAAAAGACCTTGAGCTTTGGAGATTTAAGTGACTAAAAAGCTCTCTTCTGAAATCGTTATGGTGAATATTGGATGTACACTACCAATGCTGTGCATGAAGTCAAACCACAAGCAATACCAGAGAACAATTTCTAGTGTCACTTCAAACATCTCACTTAGTTGTTGGTTGGCTGCTTTCAGAGTCGTTCTCTTCCAATACCCTTTCCTCTAACCTATTCTTTCTAAGAAAAATAGTCTGGCTCCTTCTGATCTGGTCACCTTCAGATACCTGGGAGAACCTGCAATGAACTGTGGGAACATATATTTCTGATGGACTGTAACCATTTGGAGAGTCACGGAACACTACCTAATTGAGCTTTCCGATGGCAGTTTTTAAAGACAAATAAACCTGTAGTTTTAAGAACTTGCCATAATACACAGATATGGGACCTGTCAGTTCTCCGGTCACTATTTGAGTTATGCTGGATCTTGTTAAAACAATCACAAATCAGATGAAATCTTTTTAAAGATGGCAATTTTATTTTTACCCCTTTCCCCGGAAGTGGTTTGGGTGAACATAGCACCCAAAGGGCCAGGTAGCTTCTTGTGCAGTAACCAAACCTTAAAGTGCTTATGACTTCAATGTAGACCCTGAATTAAACTGACAGGCCATTAGACTTGGGGACCCCGTTCCACCTTTGTTTGGTTTTGTTTTTCACTTGGATCGGGGGAAAGTAGCTTCCATTCTGCTAGTATCTAAATCACAGTGAAATAAATGCATGCTGGAGAGGCTTAAACACTTGGCCTTTAGCTCTGAATTCAATCCTCAGACTGCCGGCTGTAGAGCAGCCAGAAAATGCTGATTTATGATGAGAGTAAAAGAAAGGTGGTCTCTGTGGTCCTGTTTCATCCTACAAAGCCATGATATTTCAGATACCTTAAAGATGAATTCCCATTTTAAAGATGAATTCGCACCTTTTCCTTTGGAATGCTCTCATACGTTAGATAGATTTGCAGACTGGAGAGGGTTTATTCTTGCTTTATTTCCTCCAGATCCATACTTTATCATAAATGAATCATCTTTTTTTTGGGGGGATGCATATGCATTATATTATCTGTCATGCACTTCCTCCCTGCAATGAGTTGAAATAAAAGCAATTATCCTATGGCTTCCCCTTTCATTCCTCTCCTCGACTTTCTGAGTACAACTAATAATCAGAAGGAGGCAGACCTTAGCATTTTCTGCAGTAGATAGTGACCCAGGATAGAGACTCCTTTGATAGAAGGAGCATGATTGCCGCTCTCGTGTTGCTGTCATCCTCTTGCCTGAGTCAGAAATAAATGAGAAACCACCAATTCTCATAGGGAAGGTACTTTTCAGACTTTTATGTTGATGGTTAAAGTGCTCTAGATTATTGGTCTCTCAAAACGCACACACTACTAATCTCACTTTGACGGCTGACATGTAAAATATATTGTGCAACTAACATGGGAAACCATTGTGAACAAAACAGAATACTAGTGAAGATTGGATGGTTATGAAAACTGTTTCTGGAGCTCTTTCCTCTTCATCGCTCAGATTTATTTGGACTTGTGCTGGGCCATGTATACTAATTGTTGTATAGAAATTTCCTTGTACAACAAGGGTGGGTCCTCATAAGCTGGCTTTTGGCAGAATTATCACAAGATCATGGACTCTTATTCTCTCTGCATATAAGGGAGAATCAGCAGATATAAATACTTCTATAGTGTGTCAAAATGGGATGGATTGCATCTGAAATGAAGCCTCACTTACCTCCTTTCTATCTTGATATCTAAGTTTCCCTAATTTCAGCAGCATGTATAAATGCATGCAGGAGACCCTCAGCACCAGTATGATATTTGTAGGGAGTTATTTGTAGAAGTACACAAAACCTGTGGTCATCTTTGCATTCTCTCCTCTCTCTCTCTCTCTCTCTCACACACACACACACACACACACACTTTATTAAAATCTGTGTGCCAGGTCCTGCATATCCATCCATTCATGACATCTCTGTGTCTTTCAATTTTTAAGAGGTTCTATTCCTTCAATTAGTAGGTTAAGGGTACCTATTCTGAGGAAGGTATTTGTACTCCTTTTGTGTGAGAAGACTGAGACCCAAGATGATCAACATTTTTGCCCAAGTGATTGCAGAATCCAAAATCCATGTCATTCACTCTTAATTGCACCATCACAGCCCCAGCTCTCCCACCTTGACTGGACACTAGTGCTTCTCAGGCTGATCAGGACAAAGACTCTGCTATGTGACCTTGAGCAAATCTTATTTCACTGCTTACAGTTCCAATTTACTCAGTAATGTGCAGAACCTTAAATGTGGGATTTTGAAAATATATCGGTGCATCATCCAATGCATAAAGCAAGTTCTTTGCAAAGCTTTTCAGCCAAAGTAGGAGTGGCATCCAGAACCCAGACCTCAGCCTTTGGAGCAAAGGGTATTTCCTCCTCAAATCAGAACCAGCCGCTGATCTGCTTGGTTCCATTCTGCTGGGGTTTTTTCCCCCCCTTTAAAAAAAATTATATAAAGTGAAATTAAAAGTGAATATACAACTTAAGATTCATAGGGCAGTCAGTTCTGCTATGAGATGGAGATGTTCTTAAAAACCATTGTGCTGAGAAAAGCCCTGTGGTTTTGTTCTATTATTTATTGAAAAAAAATATGATAGAGCATAGCAGTCACCCTGTCATTGACACCTAATGAAGTTGAAGAGGATGAACCACCCCAGATCTCTGAAGGTGGGGACCTGCTGTGACAATCTTTTCCTGACCCTGTACATGGCCATTGGCTCAACTGTCCATAGTGATGAGTTGGTGTCACTGAGGCAGTTATTTTAGGTAGATTTCCCATGGCCATTTCTTTCCTCTTCCTTACCTAGTGAGGACATAATCCTCTGAGACCCTGAAAATTAATCACCATTGTCTTCCCCCCCCCCCCCGCAAATTTCACTTATAGACAACCTGAATTCCCAGAGTTAGTTAACAAAAGCTATGAAGTAAACGGCTAGTAAGAATGATAGCCATGTATCAGAGATCATGTGAATTTCTTTACAACCATTATCTCATTTTGTCCTTACTATAACCTATGAGGTGTGGATGATTCTTCTCTTAACAAATGCATCAAAGGAGGGTTAGTAATCACCCCAAATTTATAGAGGAGATGAATGGTTAACTTGGAGATGTGCACACTGATGTGCTTGCTACCTGACTGATGCACTTTGAAGCCTAAATAAAGCAACCCTAAACTATGAATAAAACAATGCACTCAGGCTCTGATGCCCTCTTGAAGAGAGTCCTACTTAACTGGGGTTGCAAGCCAAGATCTCTTCAGTTACATGTGGACCGACCATGGGCCATACTCCCCGCTCCTGTCTCCCCTTGCCAGATTGAAGATCGTTCCCCCTCTTCCTCCTCCTTTTCCCACCCTCTTCTGCTAACTGATGTCAATGAATTTCAGGTTAACGTCATCTATTGGTCACTGTGTCTAGCTTGCCTGACTTGATTTCAGAGACCTTTGAGCCCCTATTTGGCCCCCTAGTGCCTACCTCGACCTGAGTTCAGTTCCACCAGAGAGATGGGACCTGACTTTTCTTCAACCACAGTGTTCCTCCTGGGCACCCTTGCCTTGCACCTGATCCTAAATGAATTCTTAATGAAGCCTCTCACTTTGACCATGAAGCAAAGTTCTTCATCTTCTCTGCAACATGTTGCCCTGAACCTTAAGGACCAAGAACGTTCATGTTTCAAGTAATCTAGAACTAAGACAAAGTCCTTTTCTCTGGAATCTCTAACTTTCCAACCAGCACCCAGTTCTCACATCAAAACCTATTCCCTTCTGTAGTTCAAGGAACCAGATACCCTTCCTGTGTATGTCTTCCAGGATCTTCCAGTGGGTTGTTTCCTTATGATGGAGAATACAGAGCTTTGAACACACTTGCGCTGAATCATTTATTTCTACAGGGAATTCATTATCTTTGCTATTTCTGTTTTCAAAACCAGGACACTTACTGCCCTTTCACACTCAAAATGATAGCTGTCACAAGTAGATTAATGAGCATCATCAGGCTGATTTGGAAAAGACTGGAGCAGTGACAAATAATTGTGTCATTGCCAGTAGAAATGGTACATCGAAGAGAATGAGTTAATTGATTTGTACACCAAACCAATCATTTAGAAATCAAATACTTTTCAGGATTTAGGCAAGTATGGCCAATTTTTTTTTTTTTTTTTGTAATGGGTCCTGTTTTCTGCTGCAGAGAGTAATGGTGTGACAACCTGTCTGTCCTCTGAGAAAAAGGATTTTGCTGGCTTCAAATTATGTGCTCATGTACAAGTTAGAATTTTGCTTTGCTCTTCTTTCTCTTAGGAACTGTGTGTTAAAAGAAAGTCTTATTCTCTTGGTGGTTGTCTTGGTCACATTGTTCTAGTGTAGAACATGACTCCTTTGAGGGAGTCAAAAATGAATGCAGGTGAGCTGTTCAAGCAAAACCAAACAGCCACTGAATTGCTGAGAAAAGGGGGGCAGGGCTGAAATGTACAGTCTGCACAAAGCCTCCCTTCTCTTGTCTCCATTTTACACCTTCAAAATAGTTATTTGCTGGAAGTGTGGGACAGAGACCCTTCCTTATTGTGCTTCTATATACACTGAAGAAGAAAAAAAGACTGTGTGTCAGAATCTAATTGACAGAGTGAAATTGTTTTTACATGCTTTTGTGCTTTGACAGCCAACTCTTATGTTATTTAAAAGGAAATAGGGGTACACGTCTTTTGCTAAGAAAATGCTATTTCTTCCCTTATTGTAAAGTGAGTGACTTTTGGACAAAAAAAAAGTAGTGCCTTTTTCATGGGCTTCTCAAAACAGAGTTGCGGTTAGATTGCCACAGTAACAGATTTCTGCCATATAAAGTGAGCTATGTTGGATATTCAAATATTCTACTTTTATTAAAAGTAACCTTGGAGGTCATAGTTCGACCCCTTTATTTTACACATGAATTAACAAATTGAAACTTTCAGAGGGTCAGTGACTTACTGGATCCCTCACAGCTCTCTGGAGGCTGGTTGAAGTACAGGATTGTTCCATTGTTCCCTACATATGATTAATTATACTTCCTCCATGAATCTCCATACATTTATGGGTTTATGACGGTTAAGAAATAAATCTCTTCCCCCTGGAACTATACACATCTGACAGAAAAGGAAGATGAACTAGTTATACTCCCATCAGTAGAGAGGGCCTGATCTCTCCTCAATTTGGAACTAAGGAGGGGGCCCGTGGAGGGTCCAGAGTTCCCTTAGAAAGGCACCCTTGGCTTGGCTGAAAGCAGGATTATAAAGATAGTTAGTCGATCCTTTACATCTTTCCTGTCCTCCAACTTGGAACTTCAGTTCACTTATCCCTCTTCCTGGACCAGGATTCCTGTAGAAATTTATGACTGCTTGGCCTTTTCAGTGGAAAAAAAGAAACCAGCCTACTATTATTTGCATTTCATTTTTAACATATCAGAGATTGACTCAACTTCAATGATTTTTTATTCTTGAATATATTTTGTCTTACACTGAAACTGGTTTTATTATTAAAATTATGACTTTAATATATATAGGATTATACAAGATACATATATACATGCACATATGTTTAAAACATATGTGCATGTAATATACTAATATACATACATACATACATATACACAAACAAATATACACTGTTTGGTTTTTTTTTTTAAGATTTTATTAATTTATTTGACAGGAAGAGATCACAAGTAGGCAGAGAGGCAGGCAGAGAGAGATGGGGAAGCAGGCTCCCCGCTGAGCAGGGAGCCCGATGCAGGGCTCGATCCTAGGACCCTGGGACAATGACCTGAGCTGAAGGCAGAGGCTTAACCCACTGAGCACCCAGGCACCCCACAAACACACATACACTAGTTTAAAACAATACCAGGGGCACCTGACTAGCCAGTCAGTAGAGCATGTGACTCTTTGTCTCAGGGTTATGAGGTCAAACCCCACATTGGGTATGGAGCGTACTTAAACAAAAACTAAAAACCCAATCCCCAGCCCCCAACCTTACCCAACAAAAACCCAACAGTAATAGCATTATTACAAATGCCAACTGCTGAATAAAATTTAAGATACCTGTTTAGTTCTTTATTACCTTAGAATATATCTTAAGGATGTACAATTAGGGTTTTTATTTTTTATTTTTTTCCCCTCTGAGATGATTTGTTACCAGTTTGTCATACTGTTAGGTTGGTGAGTTTTTTTTTTTCCCATTTTTAGGTTCTTTTGTTCATTTTGATTGCATTTAAAATTTTAATATGTAAAACATTGACATAGACCTCAAACCAGGGTTCTATAAAAAGGCAGAGTCAAATGCGTTACCTCTACACTCTCCCCTTTCCTATGTGTGCTAGATGTAAGCTTTTTTATTTCCTGTATTCTCTTTGAGAGCTTTTGTTCTGCTTGTTGTTGTTCCAAGTATGTGTGTATCATGTGTGTGTCTTCTTTTTCCTCTCTTTTCATACTAAACATAGTATTCTGTATCTCGTTTTCACTTGACACTATGTCCTGAAAATAATTCCAGATGAGTGTAGAGAGAAACTCCACATCCTTCAAGGAAGGAGACTGTATATTACTCCATTCTTTTGATTTTCCAAATTTATTTCACCAGGTCTTTACCCAACACTTGAGAGGTTTCCTTTCCGTTCTTTCTTTCTTTTTTTTTAACATTACAGATAATGCTGCAATGAATGATCTTGTTCCCGTGTCATGTTGTGTTTATAGAATGTGTCTTTGGGATTGATTCTGGGATGTGGCATTGCTAGATCAAAGGAAACATGCATCTGTAGTATCGCTAGAAGTTGCCAGGTCTCAATAAGGGAATTGTTTTATATTTCCATTATTAATAGGTGAGCAGATGTATTTCCTAAGTTTTATTAATTCAATTTGTTGTCCTTTTAAATTTGCCGGTCTAGTATGTGAGAAATGGTACTTAATGGTTTTGTTTTCCTTTTGTAAACTTATGAGTGAAGTCAGAATGCTTTCATACATTTAACTGATGATTTCAGCCTTCTTTTGAAGGTAAGTTTTTTTTTTTTTTAATGGAATAGAGTTATAACTCTCATAATAAAATTTTATAAGAATATAATCTTTTATTAATATCAATTGCATTTGCTATTGTAAAAAATTTTTGGAACAGTACATGAAAAATAAAGCTGTTTGCCGTATTACTGAAAGTTTCTGAATTAATCTGATTCACAGTGTTTGTAATCAAAATTTTTCTCTTATTTTAAAAATAGCATATGCTTTTTTTAATTTGGGAAGTCTATAAAAGTAAAAACAGTTATATCACCTAAGGCAGCACATTTTAGAATATTTCCTTTCAGTCTTTTTAGGCCCTTTTTAAGCATTATCGTCCAATATTTTTTCATATTAATAGACTTTTTTTAAACAGTAATTTCAGGTTTACAGAAAAGTTGGATGGAAAATACATAGAATTCCCATGAGCATGGAATACCTCTCCATATATTTAAATTTCCTTTCATTTGTCAGAGTTTTGTAGTTTTCCATACACACACACACACACACACACACACACACACATATGTATATATATTTTGTAAAATTTATATCTAAGTATTTCATCCTTTTTTGCATGAATGTAAATTTGTTGTGTTTTTAAATCTCATTTCTAACCTTTCATTGCTAGTAAATTATAAAGCAATTGACTTTTGTACATTAAGTTTGTATCTTGAAAACTTGCCATGATTGACTGGAATTTTTTGTTGATTCTTGTGTCTTTCTATATAATAACCAAATAATCTGCAAACAGTTCTATTTCTTCCTTTGCCATCTGTATACCTTTTTCTTTTCTTCTGTCTTATTGCATTAGTGAGAACTTCCATTATAATATGGAATAGGGATGGTGAAGTTGTTTTTGTTGTTTCTATTCATAGGGAAGAGCATCTAATTTTTCACCATTGTTATCTGTAGATTTTAACTGTTGTTTATCACATTGAAAAAATTTCCTTTTACTCTTACGATGTGGAGAAGTTTCATCTTGAATGAGTGAATTTCATCAAATGCTTTTTCTGCATCTAATAATATGATCACACGATCTTTCTTCATTAGCTTGTTGGTGAGGTGGATTATATTAGTTGATTTTTGATTGTTAAAATCAACCTAGAATACCTGGAATACCTAGAAATAATCTCATTTGATCACATTGCATAATTCCTCTCAGACATTATTGAATTTGGCTTTGCTGACACTTTGTTAAGGGTTGCATCTATGATCATGACAGAGATTTGTCTGTAATTTTCCTTTCCTGAAAACTTTTTTTGTCTGATTTTAATATCATGCTGGCTTCATAGGATAGAAAGTATTCCCTCTACTTCTGTGTTGTGGAACAGATTGCAGAGATTGGTATCATGTCTTTCTTAAATATTTGGTAGAATAAACCAGTGAAATTATCTGGGATAAGTGCTTTCTGTTTTGGAAGAAACAATTATTGATTCAATTTCTCTACTAAATCTACTCTGACAGTGTCTGCCTTTTAATTGGTATATTTAGACCATTAATATTTAAAGAGATTATTGACATAGTTGGACTAATATCTTCTATATTTGTAACTGTTTTCTATTTATGGTTCTTTTTTTGTTTTGTCTTCCTTTCCCTCTGTACTTTGTCTGGTTTTTAGCTGAGAATTTTGAATGACTTTTTTTCTCTGCTCTTAATGCATCAATTATGCTTTTTTTTTTTTAAAGTTTCTCATGGTTGCTCTAGACTTATACATGTACAACTAAAGTTAGTATACTTATAAATAACACTATAGCACCTCACAGGTAGTACAGGTAACTTAGAGTGTTCCCAATTCCTTTTTGTTATGTTGCTCTCATTCATTTCACTAATCTATAAGTTTTCATCACACAACATTGTTGCCATTATTGTTTTGAGCAAAATTTTAATTGTTAGATCAATTAAAAGACAAAATATTTTACTTTCATTTATTCCATTTTTAATGTTCTCTTTTTTATGTAGACTAGCTTCTGAACATCACCATTCCCTTTTCCCTTAAGAGCTTCTTAATATTTCTTACAAGGCAGATGATCTGTCAAAATCCTCTCCATTTTTGCTTATTTGAAAAGTTTGTCTTTTACTTTTGAAGAATAATTTTGCTGGTTCCATATTTCTAGGTTAGTTGCCTTTTTTTTTTCTTTCAACACTTTTTCTTTTTCCTTTTAATGTTTTAAATATTTAATTTCATTTCTTATTTGCATAATTTCTGAAGAGAAATCTGATGTAATTTTCATTCTTATTCCCCTATTGACAAATCTATGAGTTTTTTTCCCCTCTGGCTTCTTTCAAGATTTTCTCTTTTTTTCGTAGTTTGTAGTTTTCTTTCTTTCTTTCTTTCTTTCTTCTTCTTTTTTTTCCCCTGTAGTTTGAATATGATATGACTATGTGTAGGTTTTTTGATATTTTTCAGGTTTGGCATTTGAGAATCCGGGATTTGTCATCTGGTATCTGTAATTATTTGTGGAAAATTCTCAGTGGTTATTACAAATGTCTTTTCTCTTTTGTTCTCTTCTTTCCAATGTTTTAAATACATGTATGTTAGACCTTTTGTTCTTTGACACTTTTAGAGCATTCTATTAATTCTGTTTTTCTCTTCTCAGTTTTGGAAGTTTCTATTGACCTATCTTCAAACTCAGAGTCTTTCCTTCATTTACATCTAGTCTACTGATGACCCTATAAAGAGGGCATTTTTTTTTTTTACTTATATAGTGTTTTTCATTTCCAGCATTTCCTTTATATTTTTTTTCTTAGTGTTGCCATCATTCTGCTTACATTACCTATGTGTTATTATATGTTGTCCACTTTTGCCCATTAAAGGCTTTACTGAAATAATTATTTAAAATTTTAGTCTAATTCCAAAATTTCTGCCATATTCTGAGTCTTGAACTGAAGCTTGTTTTTTTCTCTTCAGCCTGTATTTTGGTTCTTTTGAGTGCTTTGTAATTTTGTTGTTGTTGAAAGCTGGATATGATGGATAAAAGGAAGTGAGGTAAACAGGCTTTGGATGTGTGGTTTTAAGTTATATGGCTAGGAGTTAGGGTGTATTTTACTCTTGGCTTTGATAAAATTTCTTCCGGTGTCCCTATTTTTCTTTCCCCTGATGTCTTTGACTTTCCCTAGAAACTCATTCTCAAAAATAGTCTGAAGATTAGAATTCTTTCAGCTATAATCCCCTGTAATGCAAGCGCTCAATCAATACCATTGATAAGGTAGGAAGTTGTGGGGAGGGGGGAAGGGTTTTATACTTCTTTGATTAGATCTCATTCTTTTACTGAACTTTCACAAGTGCTTCTCAGCTTTCATTCCCACTATCTCAGAGGAAGAAGGAAGGCAGCGTACAGGCGGCTGGAGTTGGGCACTTCCTTTCTCCCACCTCAAAGGTGAGAGGCGGCTAGAGTGTGAATGTTTTCCTCGGTGGTCAGTTAGGTCCAGAAAATCCCAGGTAGGTTTGGTTTTGGTAGAACAGTTTAGAAGGTAGGCCTTTTTTAAGGAGAACAAAAAACTCTGGATATATTTCAAAATGGTTACCTTTTCCTTCCCTTTGACAGAAACCTGAGGGGAATTTTTTTTTTTAATTTTTAATTTGGAAACTGAGATTCCGGTAGGGCTAGAAGTTTAAGTCCTAGAAATGCAGGTTCCCCCCTAAGGCTGAGTCCCCAACCAATTTTTATCTTTCAAGATCATCCATGCTCTGCCTCTGGCAATTAGCCAATTTTACTTTAAGAATTCCAGTCTGTTGGCAGCTCCAGAAGCAATGATTGTTTCTTGATTCTATCTGCCTATCTCTTCAGTTTGGGGGCAGCAGTTAATTCTCTTCAGACAGATCTAAAAAGAATTGTTCATTTTCAGTTTGTTTGGTTTTGTTTTTTGCTCTTTGGAAAGATAGGAGTGAGGACTTCTGAGCTCTTTTTCACATGTCTGGCCAGAAACCAATATATCCTATTGATTTATTTTTTTTCTTTTTAACAAACATTATAAGAAGGAAAATCTGGCATACTTCTTTCTTTCTAGTTCTTTGTTAATTTTTGTATTTCTTTATGTGCATTTTTTTTTTAGGATTTAACAAAAATTGTTGGTAATGGAAATTTAAGCATTACATTTTAAAAATATTTTTTAAATCTTGACTGCCTTTTAAAAATTCCTCTTTCTAAATTAAATAATACAGATTAGAAGGATTTAATTTGAATGTAAATTTTATTTTTTCTTGTTACTTTTATATTGGCCTACAAGTAAAAAAATTCCTTCTTGAAATACCAGTTGAATCTTTTTTCCTACCGAGTAATTTATGGATATTTCCCCAACACAGATATATACTTGTTCTAAAAAATAAATCTCTTTGGGAAAAATATTCAACTTTTATGACTAACTTTTCTCAATAAACAACATCCTCATCTACTATAATCTGTCTTATATTGTATGATTTCTCTTTTTATGAAAGCTAACATTTATAGTGTTATACCAATAAAACTTCCCCCAAAATGATTGGTGTTGATGCTCTGGGAAAATCAAATTAGACTTCCATTTTAATCTGAACTTCCATGTAAAGTAATAATAAGTTAGTATGACTTTTTTAATATCCACAGATACCAAAGTTACATCTATCGAGCCATTTTTGTTTCATAAAACAATGAATGTTTCTGAATTGCTAAAGAAATTCTACTATAGTACACTGGAAAATCTTAGTTATAAATGAGGTACATGGAGCCAATATCATCATCACTCTTTAGGGACAGAAGCACATATGGAAACACTTCATGGCTTCATTAAATATCAATCTGAAATAACATAACATCAATATTGGTAGCTCAAAAATGATAACAGCTGACAGATGGCAACCAATTAGAGCAATTAGCAATTAACTTGTGTGTCCCTGTCCCACCTTCATCCTCCTTCACTTGCTCCATAAATTCCTACAATCTCTGGAAATGTGTCTGAGATTCAGTCTCTGCTACAGACCGTTGAGATAATGTATTTGGGGCCATTAGTGAAGATGGATTTGGAGAGAAAGTGTATACACCCTAAACAAAGAAAGGCACCTTAGGACATTTTTTCTAAAGTAAAAGAGAGTGCCAAAATTCTTACCAAATTTTTTGAAATATCTGTATATTAACATATAAATAGGCTTCACTATATTGGTAGTCCTATAAGATAGTACCATTCAAAAAAACATTTTTATATGCATTGGGGAATATACAATGGGAAAAGAACAGTTTCTTCAATAAACAGTATTTAGAATATTAGACAGTCACATACAAAAGAATGAAACTGGACCACTATATTCTACCATACACAAAAATTAACTCAAATGGATTGAAGAATTCAATGTAAGACCTGACCATAAAACTTTTAAGGAATTTGACTTAGGTCTTGGTGGTGATTTTCTTTTCTTTTCTTTTTTTTTTTTAAATCTGACAACAAAAGCAAAAGCAACAAAAGCAAAAATAAACAGGTGAAACTACATCAAACTAAAAAGGTTCTGCCTAGCAAAGGAAACCATCAACAAAATGAAAAAGCAATTGACCGAATGATGAAAACAATTGCAAATCTTATATCTAATAAGGGGCTAAATTCCAAAATGTTATAAAGAATTCATAAAACTCAATAACAAAACAACCCTCTAAAAACAAAAAGCCAAAACTGATTAAAAAATGGACAGAAGATCTGAATAGTCATTTTTCTTAACAGGTATATAAAAAGAAGCTCTACATCATTAATCATCAGGGAAATGCAAATTAAAACTATGAGATATCACCTCACACCTGTTAGAATGGCAATCATTAAAAAGACAAGAAATAACAATGGAACCCTTGTGTTCTGTTGGTGGAAATGTAAATTGGTTCATCCTCTATGGAAAACAGTATGGAGGTTCTTTAAAGACATAAAATTAGAATTACCATATGATGCAGGTATTCTACTTCTGAGTATCTGAAGAAAACAAAAACACTAATTCAAAAAGATATATGTACACTCATATTCATTGCAGCATTATAATAGCCAAGATATTGAAACAACCCAAGTGTCCATTGATGTCTGTATGTATCTATCTAGATATAGGTCTATAAAATGGATTGTTATTCAGCCATAGGAAGTGAAATTTTTTCATTCACAAAAACATAAATGGACCTCAAAGGCATATGTTAAGTGAAAGAAGTCAGAGAAAGACAAATACCACAGGATCTCTCTTATATGTGGGATTTAAAAACAAAATAACCCCCCTCCAGTACCATGCTCATAGATACAGAGGACAAAGTGATGGTTGTATGAGATGGGTGGTGGGAGAAATGGGTGAACTTCTTAAAAAATTTTAATAAAAATTAATTTCCAAAGACATTTCTTCTTAAAACTAAAATATATAACATGCAGGGACGCCTGGGTGGCTCAGTTGGTTGGACGACTGCCTTCGGCTCAGGTCATGATCCCGGAGTCCCGGGATCGAGTCCCACATCAGGCTCCCAGCTCCATGGGGAGTCTGCTTCGCTCTCTGACCTTCTCCTCACTCATGCTCTCTCTCTCAAATAAATAAATAAAAAAATAAAATAAAATATATAACATGCATATTAAATTTAATACCCCTTTATAATAATTATCCTATTGAAAATAATATAAAATAATTATTCTTGGTATATGTTCACATACTACTCAGTTTCCATATCTCTAATATAAGTCAATGTTATTTTTCTGAAGAATGCATTTAATAAAGTAACTTTCAATTTAAAAATTTGGCTGAATTCTTCTGTAAAATTGTATCTTATGGTCAATAAAATTTGAAAATGTTTGTATATTTGGTTATTTTTTTCTTTAAATGTACTTGTTTTTGTTTTTGGTTTTTGTTTTTAAAGATCTTATTAGAGAGCAAGAGCAGAGGGAGGGGCAAAGGGAGAGGGACACAAACTCCTTGTTGAGCGGGGAGGTGGTGGTGAGGGCTGGGGGGAGGGGGGCTTGATCCCAGGATCCAGGGATCATGACCTGAGTAGAAGGCTGATGCTCGACCAACTGAGCCACTTAGGTGCCCCAACCATAGTTTTTAAGTAAGGTAATATTTCCTCTGTAGGTGCTGAATTATGCCTTGTAGGCTCAGAGAAAATTCTATGAAATGAATTTTATCTTGTCATTTTTAGTATTTATATAAATAATTATTTTAGTAGGCATTCAGTGTCTCTTCATTTGAAAAATATTTTCAAGGTAAAAATTTGTCAAAGTCTCTATGCTTATTTTTTAACATTTACCAAATTTAGATGTTATAAATTAGAGGATATATCTTAATTGTATTCAATCCAGGTAATTGGTATACATTTATCTAAATCTGAATAAGATTTCCCTCAAAAAGGTTATTCTTACAACTTGAAATACTAAAAATGTAGAACTACAGACTTCATTTGTTGAATAATTGAATTTTAAAATTTTGAACCGATTTTGGACAAGATGCGACCAAAATTTAAATGACTCATTCACACACAAAAATGTAGCACAATTATAAGACACTAGAGTGTTTTACAAAATAATTCTTGAAGGCCTTCAACTTTCTAAAATTGTGACTATAGGCAGCAAATAGAGACTCTGTTACCATGTAGAAACATATGTGTTAAGTTGAGAGACTCATTTGAGTGGACTTCTGTAACACCTCTTTGCTCTGGAGCCCCATGGCAACACTCCCCCTCCCCCCTGTTCAGGCCCCTGCTGCCCCCTGCCCATGTAGAAATACTTGTAAAATTCAGTATCCGCTTCATCACAAATTTTAGACAGTTTTTCTCTCGTTGTGCGTGCGTGTGTGTATGTGTATACATTTTGACAACTGCACTTCTATTTTAATTTGATGTGTATTGCAGGTTTTGGATACATTGATGAAATGTATGTCCAATACAACCCGTTCCAAGAACATTTCTGATATTCAGCCTTTTTTTTTTTTAATTTTTTAAAGTTTTACTTACTTTAGAGAGAGTACAGAGGGAGGAGCCCAGTGAGAGAGAAGGAGAAAGAGAGAGAGTCCTCAAGCAGACTCTCCACCGAGTATGAAACTCGATGACCCCTGACCCAGGACTTCATCCCAGTTCCCTGAGACCATGACTTGAGCCCAAATCAAGAGCCCACTGCCCAAATGACTGAGCCACACAGGCATCCTGATGATGTTCAGGCTTTCTTGATTAAGTAAGAACATTGTTTAAGTCCTGATACTGAACACTAATCTATATCAAAATTCATGTTTATTACTACAGAACAAGTAGTTTTAAAAAATATTTAACATTTAAACTGATTTTATCATCATAGCATTTACAATATTAGATGTTTCACACTTGACAGAACAAACTTTCAAAATCTTTACTTTGATTCCATGAATTGAATGAAAAAAAAAAAAAAAAACCATTATTGGAATTAACCGGTTTTCTGGCTTCAAGCATCCAATGTGACTGATAGAACACCAGCAATATTTAACTTTTTATAAAGTTCTTCTCTAAAGAAATTAACACAGGCAAATTTACATTCTGTTCTCCTTCCCTTCTAAAAATCATTTTATTTTTGCCATTTCAATTGACTTCAATTACAGATGAGAGAACGAAAAGATTAGAGCATGGCCATATATTAAGAGAAAAATGTTCTACTTGTTGGAGCCCTGTACAAAATTATTCTTTCAAAAAGACAATCTAGGGCGCCTGTGTGGCTCAGTGGGTTGAGTGACTGCCTTCAGCTCAGGTCATGATCCCAGACTTCCAGGGTTGAGTCCCGCATTGGGCTCCCCGCTCCTTTGGGAGTCTGCTTCTCCCTCTGACCTCCTCCTCTCTCATGCTCTCTTTCACTCATTCTCTCTCAAATAAATAAATAAAATCTGCAAAAAAAAAAAAAAAAGACAATCTAGGCGTCACAATACAACCCTTGCTCTACTCTCCAAGCCATGGTACCCCATGGGGCATATCATCCAGGAAAAGTGGGTGAATTTTTAAATTAGCATGAATCATTGACTGCTTTCAAACCATACATCTACAGAGCTGTTGCAGCCCAGATAGGGCATTTTCATAATTTATACAAAGATTTCCTGGGTACTAGGTGCTTCTGAGTACAACGGTAATGAAAAATCCTCTGAAGGATCAGAAGAAATTGCATTCCCTAAATCCTTGCCATGTAGCTCCCAACATATTATATTTCCAGAAGCCTTGAATTTAAATTTCATTTGACAAGAGAGACCATTCTAGAGCTTCAGCCACTTAAAGTTTAACCATAGATGTTTAATGTGAAGCATTATAAGGAATATTCCATCATGTTCGGGAGAATTTGGTCAGCGTCTTCACGGAATGTGCTTCGGGGATGACTAGCTGTCCAGGAATGCCAGAGCAAAATGCTTCCTGTAACTTGATGGTAGGCCAAAGAGACATTGACTTGATGAAGTAGGTGCTATTTTTCCAGATATAACTCCACCGTGACTGTTTTTGTTAATTATGAACTCTGTAAAGTTGTAGGGAATTACCATTTCAATGAAGAAATATGGAATCATTATCAGCTACAAAACATTCCAATTAGGTAGTTTCTGGAAGTCCAATTTTCTGCAAAGTCTCCTGTAACTCAGCATTTGACATAAGCTGTATTCTACAGAGGGAAGGCACACTTGAAATTTTGGAAAGGTGGAGGTGGAGAAAGAGTTTCTCTCTTCTGTTTTTTGGACAAAATACCACTTGTTTTTGTAGTTCAGAGAGAGATTGAGTTGCAGCTCAAGCTCATTCATTAATATGAATTCCGCTCTCAAAAGAATGCCTTTGATAAAACAGCTTTTATCTATGGAAGTCCAAAGACTTAAAACATACATAGAGGTTCTCCAAAATGCTGTGAACAGTTTGACAGAACTGTATAACATTGACCTGATAACAGCAGTATTATGCCAAATCAATGATAATGTAGCCTTCTTACACAAAACTTGCAAGATTAGGGCATGATAGCTTTCATTTTCTTCATGTTATTTTATTCCCTTTTGCTCATACAAGATAAAAAATATTGAGTTATTTATCATTCCTTTATTTGTGGTAGAGTCATCTTCATGCTGCAAAATAACAAAGCCCTTATGAATTGAAATGGGATATAAGAGCTCACCAGATGTAGCTGTCTCTCTCACATGAAAATAAACAGAATGTATTCCTTAATCAATCAGAATGAGTAATGTTGATGCGTTTGGCACTGACTAAATCAGGGCCTCCAGTTCCAGCTACCCCACATGATTTCATCTTTCCAACCAGACTGGAAACTGCTTTCTCTCCTTCACACTGGACAACTTTATTTTCACATGTTCAATTTAACAAAGCTCAAAAGGAATTCTAAAAGCTTGGCCTGTCTCATAAAATGTTTACCATATATCTTTACAGGATGGCAGCTGTACTACCATGTTTCATAATAAGAAATAAAGTGGCCAAGTAAACTCTACTGAGGAGCATAAACAATCATATTGGCGGGAGGTGGTTTATTGTCAGTCATGCTCCAAGGTCACATTTTTCAGCAATTTTGTTTAAAACTTCATTTAAACAATGGACTGCTATAGAAAATCCTGGACAGCTATAGATGCCTTTGTTTCAATCAGTTTTGAAAGTATGATTGAGTTAGTGACATCCCTTAGCTTTCTGTTTTTAGTAGGGGTCCAAATGCTTGGCGAAGCAGCCCATTTTTGGTTTTGATGTATAGTTCCATAATTATTACCATAATGATCCAGCATAAGCAGATTTTTTTTTTTTAAAGACATTTGTCTTTTTTTTTTTTTTTTTTTTTTCCTCACTCCCAAGACAGTCCTCTTGTTTATAACATAGTCAACACAGTAAGAGGTTTAGGGTAGTTTAGTTACTAGAGGTAACTTTAGTTTACTAGAGGTTTAATTACTAGAGGTAACTAGAGGTAACACAGTAAGAGCTTTAGAGTAGTTTAGTTACTAGAGATAACTAAAAAGTATATCTAATACCCCAAGACTTTTATTTGTGTGTTTGATTCTATAAGCAGAGAAATATATTGTAACTTGAAATGACTTACATGTAATAGATTATTTATTCCTCACAACAGTTCCACTTTCTGGATGAGGATACTGAGGTATGGAAATAACAAAGGTAACGCTGTGTTTTAATGGTGGAGACAGAGTCCATCCTCAGCCAAATGTGACTGTAGAACCCATGTACCTGACTTTGATCATACACTGCTTCATGGGAATCAGGCTTTTTTGGATCTCTTTGAAATATTTCTTTCTGCCTTTTCTGAAGGTTTCTGGGTCTCAATGAGTCCCAAAGCTATGTTGAGATTCATCCTTCTGGATTGAGCAGTGTAGGGAAGTAGGTGATTGAGAGAGCAAGAGAACATCTCTAGTAATTGCCTTCCTAGACTACTTGCAGTGAAGAGGAAGGGAGTCAGGCATCTTCTTCCTTCTTGAATCCCTCCATTAAGTCCTACTTGGGCATTTCTACACTGACCCACAAGTAAACACGTTTTCATCATCATAGTCCAGTACGTAGTCATGGTAGTTATTGCTAAACAGAGCAGCACTCATTCTGTGACCACAAATTGGTGACTGAGATGTCACTGGTGGGCAAAGGGTCTTCTCTGAATGCAAGGCAGAATGTGGCCTTGTAAAAAACTATACATCCTAGAAGGTGGTGAGTCATTGCCACCTGGTGGTTAAGGAGATTTAACCTTCTGTGCAGGTAGACAGATGAGCCATACCACTGTTGGTTAGTTCACATGATTTTCACTGACTTTTGACAATGGAGAGGATTAGTGAACCTTGGCTTGAAATGGTAAATTCTTGCCCCAAATTCATTTCCATCTCCCCAATTTTTTATACTTGATCTCAACTCGTTCTCCCTTCTCTTCTATCTCAACTCTTCCTTCTTTACTTTCATAGAATTAGAAAAAATATCTTGCCCAGAATCTAGATTCAGGACTTTGCACAATGCAGTTCATTCTGAGCATTTTGAGACGGGCTTGCTTATCTCAGATATCAAAAATATATCTTGGTTGCCCTGAAGACATAGTTAGGCATTTTTCAAGGCCACTATTCAAAGATATGTAGTTTCTTTCTTTTCTTTTCCTTTCTTTTTTTAAAATTTTATTTGAGAGAGAGGGAGAGAGAGAATACAAGTCAAGGAGAGAGGCAAGAGACAGAGGGAGAGGGAAATGCAGACTACCCTCATATTTGTACATCTACAAAAATGTGATATGTATGTATAAAATATAGCCTGCTGGTATTGTCATGATATGTTAGAGGCCAGATGTGGGATTTGGGGTCCAGAAATAAAAATGATGTAGTAAATATCTAAGACAAAGCCAATAATTACTGGATTATGACATTAAACAGGGTAAAAAGGGAGATGAGCATCAAGAGAATAATGTACTCAACAGTTATATGTCAATTATAGTCCTGATTTCATTTAATATCAAGGAGATAGTATGTAACAAAAAGAGCATGGAGCTTAAAAGAAAGAAACACTTTACTTACAAATCCAATAATAGACACAAAATGAATATCTTAGTTCCTTCTCAAAGCTTTTGTCCCAAGGCAACAAGAGAGCTCTTGTTGCCTTGGGACAAAGGCCAGTAGAATCAGCAACCCATGTTCTTCCCTTGGCAGTTTTCTGTCCCCATAGTTGTAGAAACATCATGAAAACTCTTGTATGTCAGATGAAAGCTTTTCTTTTTCAGTTATGGGAATAACTTTGTTCATATCCCATTCTTTTTTGTGTGACAAAATGCCATCTAAGGAAAGGCTCAGTAGCTTGTATCCTGCACAGTGTGGGGTGTCTAATATTAACCCTTGTTCTATTGCCCTTCCTTTCTAGCCGTGATAGAAGTGTTCTGGGGAAGGATTTGAAATAAATAAATTTGTATTTTCCAAAGGCATAGGAAAAGATACTATGCGACTGATGTTACTAGACAAGTACAGAAATAAGTTTTAGGCCATTGAGCTAAGTAGATAATATTTTGACCACCGTTTTAGGGACCTTCTCTCCTATCTTGAGCTCCAGTATCTACATATATACATGTAATACATATATTTTTTTCTAGTTGTATAATCACGTATAAATATACAATAAAAATGGGTTAAGCACCCTCTCCCTTTTTGTCAGCACCGCATCACATTGTACATTTTATTTCTACAGGATCCCATAAAGGCAGCTATGCATCAGCAGGAAAATATACTTCCTAGCATTCAAAATCAATGATGCAGATAATAGGGAACCAGCATCTTCAGCGTGGGATACATACTGTCCTCCGTCCCTGGCCCAGATGTTGGTAACAACCAATAAACTATATTATACACATATATTAAAAAAGCAGCTTGAAGGAATGGCCTGCTTAGCTAGATTTATTAGGAGAGATCTTTAATATGCCATATGGCAGCTTGGCTCTTCCAAGCGGGGCAGTCCTGTGAAGGAACCGGTGGAAGTGTGACGACCGTCCCCGGCACCGTTGTGGATGCCTCCGCAGGGGAAACAAGTGCTCGCTGCAGGATTGCTCCCCAGTGTCATCCACGTCATGTGCCCCCGCAGTCCATTATACCTCAATATGTTTTCCATCAGAGCCAGGATCTCCATTATCCCTACTGTTTAGAGAAATCTCTAGACATCTCTGGGATGGGGGATGTGGGAAAGGGCAGGGCTGAGATCCATCATGTTATTTAACATAGCTTTTGCCTTTTATCGAGACACTTTGTCTAGGAAATACAAACCCGGGAGTTGGCAATCGTTTTAAAGGCCATCGTTCAAGTAAACGGAAAAGTGGCATCGTGCATGGTGTTTGGAATACCAGAGAGCACAAAACAGATTTTCCTTCTACTTAAAGGTGGCTGAGTGAGAACTGTTTTTCTTTATCAAACATCTCGCCTTCCACACCTAAAGGCCTTTGTTCAGTGATTTGTATCAACCTTTGTACTTCCTTTTCATTAATGGGTAAGATAATTTTATCAATTTCTAGGGCTGATAGGAACAGTCACTATGATGTATGTATACTAGCTGCATCTTTGCAAGTGAAGAGGTGCAAATACATTTTTTAGGCAAACGACGGGACAACTTTTAGGGTCTGAACACTAACTTCACCATTTAACTTTTAATAAATCAAGTTTTTGCTGTGTCCGGGAACTGGAGTTATGAAAAGGGAAGGCCAAAATGGGTTTTATAAATGCAAATTTTGTGAATAGAGGAGTATCTAAAATCGAGCCATGAGAAGAACACACGTCCCTTATCGAATTCTGCTAAAATGAAAAATCTGAGCCGAATTATACAGAAAATATCAAGCGAACATAATTTGAGACACAGTCTAAAAAACAGCCAGCCTGTAATCTTCAGAAGGTCCAGGTCATGAAAATCAAAGACAGAGTCAAGAAAGTTCTAGAGTAAAGGAAACAAAAGTGGCATGAAAACTAAGATATGATTCGGAACTAAGATATGACTCCTCCTTTGGCTATGAAGGACATTACTGGAACAATGGGGTCTGTGGAAGAGATTAAAACATATTAAGGCAAAATTTCTGATGTTGATGGTTGTATTGCAGTTATGGAAGAAGTATCCTTTTTCGTAGGATACACAAAATATTCAAATGTGATGAAGCATCATGCAGATTTTACTCTCTGCTGATTTTGTAAAAAAAAAAGTTCTTTATACTATTCTTCAAATTTTCTCTGAATTAAAACTATTTCAAAAAGAAAACTTTCAGCTAACTTTTATCTCTAATATTTATTTTCATTTTTCTTTCCTTCCTCCCTCTCTTCCTCCCTCCTCCTTTCTTTTGGTGGCTCCACAGGGATGGAAGCACTTATGAATTCAATCAGTAGAAGCAACGGAGTCTGGTTAATTACATTAAAGAGATAACTAGCTAATTACTTATCATTATTTCTGGACTATAGGAGTGCTATAAAATTTAAATAATTATGAAATAATTGTATAGGTAAAATGATATTCAATGTTTTACTTTGTTGCTAGATCATTTGATTAACTTCTAGATAATAAACTGAGTAAATGCCACAGAAACAAGTCATGAACAGAATTATGCCATTAAAATACAGTGCATGCTGTTCAGTTCAATGCAAAGTTTCTCATTAACTTTTTGAAGTACAATTTTCTCTTTGAAGCAAGGCCAATTTCACCTATAAATATGGCGTCTTTGACAGAAAACTTGTAGTACTGTAGGCACTGTCTTGTTTAGCCTTTGAGCATTAACTGATATTTGAGTAGTGATATTTGCAGAAGAGCTGCTATGGTTTCAAGATGTCAAGCCATTAACTCTTCTTTCCCTAAAGCAACTACTAAACAATTCACTTGGAAATTTTACAATTAGATTTTCCACTTAACTGTTTACTGCTTATGACTTCATCCTTCCTCTGGAAACTTTGAATTCTTTAAGTATCTCTAATATATTTCTTTCTTTTTAGCTGCCAATTTTTAAAATTGATGGGTGATTAATTATGGAATAGTAAACTCAATGTGGGTAGGCATTCAGTTTGAATTGTGTTCCTGTCTATATGTAATAGCAGTTTATTTTAATGTAGAAGGACAATTGGGCTTTTGAGCAAATGCATGCTGAGTGAAAGAACCTATTGTTAGTTGAGTAGCTGATAGTATGATTGGATATAGATTTTTCATAGTAATCAGTAAAAGAAAATTATAACTATACCTAGGCAGGGAATTGACAAAAATTTTAAAAATCATCAAGTTCATTACCTTTATCTTGTGCGATGGAGACTTCTAGAAGCTGTAGGACTGGTCTATGGATCCTCAGGTATTATCAGCCTTCGTGATACCACAAGTACCAAATATAGACAAGAGGCCATTTCAAATGCCATATAAGAATAAACCCTAAGGGAGTGTGTATGAAGAGTTTTTTTTTCTTTAAGACCTCTGCATTATATTCTTCATATAATGTTATCCTGTTGGCCCATGTGAGCTAAGAAACCATGCAAAATTACCTTGTAGTTATAAATTAGCAGTTTTAAGCTTATTGAAACTTAGTTTTCCATGGAGCTGAAATCTGTTGACAACTCAGAGCGCTTTTTCCACAGACATGGACATTTCATGCCTAAATATTTGTCCCATTCTTTCTCTGCTCTCAGAAGAATATCTTCAGTAGTTGGCAATTCTCTCTTTCTTTAAGACAAGCAGAGCACATGTTCAATCTTGTTTTATCTAGGTTTTCCATTCTGAAGAGATCAGAAATAGTGCGTTGCTTGGGCTTTAGAAGAAGGGCAATGCTGTTCCCACAGTGATGTTTCTATAGCTCACCAGCTATTGGGGCCTCTTATGCTGTGTGCTATAGAATCTTAGCTGTGATGAGGATTCCTGTGCTGGCCACAAGCAACTTGCCTTTTGTACCAGCAGGAAGCTTTGTACCTTCAGAGGCTTGTACTGTCTCAAACCAGAGTCTAAGAATTTATTTATTTATTTGACAGGCAGAGATCACAAGTAGGCAGAGAGGCAGGCAGAGAGAGAGAGGAGGAAGCAGGCCCCCTGCTGAGCAGAGAGCCCGATGCGGGACTCTATCCCAGGACCCTGAGATCATGACCTGAGCTGAAGGCAGAGGCTTAACCCACTGAGCCACCCAGGCACCCTCAAACCAGAGTCTAGAGGAGGTTGGAGGAAGTTCCTTCTCCTCTCTGGTCTGAGGGATTTTTTTGTCCTTCTTAAGTGTAATGAGGAAAAGCTAAATTGATGACAGAAAATTTAGAAGCCTTATTATGTACATTATGGAGAATTGTACATTACAAGGTCATATCCACTATTTTCCAAAGAAAGGGCAAAATAAAAGGAATCATGTTTCTTTTCTTTGACTTATATTTTGATGATTGGAATATTTAAAATATTTTACATGTTCCTAGTAGGTATTTTTGCAACTTCAGGGAAGGAATATGGGAAGAATTTATTAGTTCTGGGCTATAAGGTCAGGAAGAGAAGAAATTGTTTGAAGTCTAACTCCCTTCTAGTTATTTTCTCTTCTAGAGCATTTTGATATTCTAAATATTTCAGTATTTTTATTTTAAAATATTGACACATTTTTAAAAACAAAAGATTGTGAGCCTTATTTTTTAACCAAACTATTTCCTATTTCAACATATTCAATGTACTTAATGTTAAAAGCAATTTAATATAGGGACATCTGGTGGCTCAGTTGGTTAAGGGTCCAACTCTTGATTTCAACTCAGGTCATGATCACAGGGTTGTGAAACTGGGCCCTGTCTCAGGCTCTGCACTAAGCATGGCACCCACTTGAGATTCTCTCTCTCTCCCTCTTCCTCTCCTACTTCTCTTTCTCTCTTAAAAAAACTAATAAATAAAAGCATTTTGACAGAAACTTTGGAGCTATGATAAATGGTGTTTTAAGAATATATTCAAAGAGAAGAATCTAACGAAAATTATAGTAGCAATAAGCATTTTCAAACTTTTCAGCTCACAATATTTATTATAAGGGTCTGGAATTAAGGTATAAGCATGAAATATCAATCTGAAAATATTAAATAGAAATGAGAGATTTCTTTTCATGTACCTGAAACACCAGATTAAAAATATTAAGACATTGAAATAATAATATTACTGGTTTTTCAGACTCAACCAAATTTTAATAATGTGGAGCAGCTTAAGACTTCCCAACACCAAAAATTATTAAAGTGGAATCTAAAATATTAAAATTAAAAAGGAGGAAGCAAATCATCTAGATTTTCTCCAAAGTCTAAAGTATTCTCATGACTTTTTTGTTTTTTAAGATTTTATTTATTTTTTTGATAGAGTCACAAGTAGGCAGAGAGACAGGCAGAGAGGGGGTAGGGGGAAGAAGACTCCCTGCTGAGATGTGGAGCTCGATCCCAGGACCCTGAGATCATGACCTGAGCCAAAGACAAAGGCTTTAATCCACTGAGCCACCCTGGCGCCCCTTCTCATGACTTTCTAAAGAGACTTCCTTTATTTGAGAGAAAAGAAAGAGAGAGTAAGCACATAGGCAGGGGGAGGGTAGAGAGAGAAGGAAAAGCAGACTACATGCTGAGTGCAGAGCCCAATGAAGGGATCAATCGCAGGACCCTGAGATCATGACCTGAGCTGAAGTTAGATGCTTAACTGACTGAGACACCCAGGTAACCCCAAAATTCTCATGATTATTAAAAAAAAATTGCTATAATTTTTTAAAAAAAATTTTAAGATTTTATTTATTTATTTGACAGACAGAGATTACAAGTAGGCAGAGAGGCAGGCAGAGAGAGAGGAGGAAGCAGGCTCCCTGCTGAGCAGAGAGCCTGATGTGGGGCTCCATCCCAGGACTATGAGATCATGACCTGAGCTGAAGGCAGAGGCTTTAACCCACTGAACCACCCAGGTGCCCCAATTTGCTATAATTTTTATAGCTATAAGACAACTTCTAGTAGTGTGATTTTTT
This sequence comes from Mustela nigripes, assembly GCF_022355385.1. Taxonomy (NCBI): domain Eukaryota; kingdom Metazoa; phylum Chordata; class Mammalia; order Carnivora; family Mustelidae; genus Mustela; species Mustela nigripes. Next base: position 68,106,700 of record NC_081571.1, on the reverse strand, counting down.
AATTTTTAGAAATAAATACCCCAAAATATAAAATACTTAACTTGTATGATATCTTTTGAGTCAAATATATTTAAAACTTTATGTGTTTAATTAAGAATGTCCCAATTTCTGAATTAATTATATTTGAATATTTCTATTGGTTTTTGGAAATTTGAATATATTATTTAGTAGAAATAATGGATTAAACAAATCTGATTTGTTTAATGGATCCTGACAAATCTGATTTTACCCCTGTGTTTGGCTGAAAGGTAGTGTGTCTTAATCTGTTTGGGCTGTTATAACAAAATACTATTGAGTGGGAGCCTTATAACAATAAAAATTTATTTTACACAATTCTGCAGGCTGGAAAGTCCAGGACCAATATACCAGCAGATATTGTATCTGGTGAGAACAAGTCTTTGGTTCATAGTGAGCTATCTTTTCACTGTGTCCTCACGTGACAAGGAGGGTCAAGGGAACTCTCTAAGGTCTCTTTTCTTCTTTCTTTCTTTCTTTCTTTCTTTCTTTCTTTCTTTCTTTCTTTCTTTCTT